>NW_027514584.1:4787500-5087500 GCF_048772815.1 Callospermophilus lateralis
AAAAAACTTTTTAGTTTGAGTAAGTCTCATTTGTTGATTCTAGTTATTAACTCGTGTGCTATGGGTGTCCTATTGAGGAATTTGGAGCCCAACTCCACAGTATGTAGATCATAGCCAACTTTTTCTTGTATCAGATGCCGTGTTTCTGATTTGATATCAAGCTCCTTGATCCATTTTGTGTTAACTTTTGTGTGTGATGAGAGAAATGGATTCAGTTTCATTTTGTTGCATAAGGATTTCCAGTTTTCCCTGCACCATTTGTTGTACATGCTATCCTTCCTCCATTGCATGCTTTTAGCCCCTTTATCAAATATAAGATAGTTGTAGTTTTGTGGATTGGTTTCTGTGTCCTCTATTCTGTACCATTTGTCCACCCGCCTGTTTTGGTAACATTACCATGCTGTTTTTGCTATTTTGCTCTGTAGTATAGTTTGAGGTCTGGTATCGCTATACCGCCTGATTCACACTTCCTGCTTAGCGTTGTTCTTGATATTCTGAGTCTGTTATTTTTCCATATGAATATCATAATTACTTTATCTCTTTCTACAAGAAATCCCATTGGGATTTTGATTGGCATTGCATTTAACATATAGAGAACTTTTGGTTACATTGCCATTTTGATGATGTTGGTTCTGCCTATCCATGAACAGAGTATATTTTTCCATCATCTAAGATCGTCTTCTATTTTTGTCTTTGGGGTTCTATAGTTTTCATTGTATAAGTCTTTCACCTCTTTTGTTAGGTTGATTCCCAAGTATTTTTTTTTTGAGGATATTTTGAATGGAGTGGTTGTCCTCATTTCTATATCAGAGGAATTGTCGCTGATATACAGGAATGCCTTTGATTTATGCGTGTTGATTTTATATCCTGCCACTTTGCTGAATTCATTTATTAGCTCTAATAGTTTCGTTGTATAGCCATTTGGGTCTGCTATGTATAGAATCATGTCTTCTGCAAATAGTGATAATTTACGTTCTTCTTTTCCTATTTTTATGCCTTTAATTTCTTTAATCTCTCTAATTGCTCTGGCCAGTGTTTCGAGAACTATGTTGAACAGATGTAGTGAGAGAGAACATCCCTATCATCTTCCAGATTTTAGAGGGAATACCTTCAATTTTTCTCCATTCAGAAGGATGCTAGCCTGAGTCTTAGCATAGATTGCTTTTACAATATTGAGGTATGTTCCTGTTATCCCTAGTTTTTCTAGAGTTTTGAACATAAAGGGATGCTGTTCTTTGTGGAATGCTTTTTCTGAATCTATAGAGATGATCAAATGGTTCTTATTTTTAATTCTATTGAGGTGGTGAATAACATTTATTGATTTCCGTATATTGAACCAGCCTTGCATACCAGGGATGAATCCTCCTTGATCATGGCGCACAATTTTTTGATATGTTTTTGTATCCGATTCGTCACAATTTTATTGAGGATTTTTGCATTTTTTCTGAAATAGCTTGAAAAGTATTGGTATTAGTTTCTCTTTAAAGGTTTTGTAAAACTCTGCTGTATACCCATCCGGTCCTGGGCTTTTCTTAGTTGGTAGTCTTTTGATGGTTTCTTCTATTTCCTCAATTGTTATCGGTCTGTTTAGGTTGCCTATATCCTCCTGACTCAATCTGGGCAGAACATATGACTTAAGAAATTTATCGATGCCTTCACTGTCTTCTATTTTATTGAAGAATAAGAATTCAAAATAATTTTGGATTATCTTCTGTATTTCTGAATTATCTGTTGTGATACTGCCTTTTTCATGCGGTATGCTGGTAATTTCAGTTCTCTCTATTCTTTTCTTTGTTAGCTTGGCTAAGGGTCTGTCGGTTTTATTTATTTTTTCAAAGAACCATCTTTTAGTTTTGTCAATTTTCTCAATTGTTTCTTTTGTTTTGATTTCATTAATTTCAGCTCTGATTTTAATTATTTCTTGCCTTCTACTTCTTTTGCTGTTGTTTTGCTCTTCTTTTTCTAGGATTCTGATATGAAGTATGAGATCATTTATTTTTTTTTTTTAATTTTTTTTTTTTTTTTTAAGGAATGAACTCCAAGCAATGAATTTTGTTCTTAGAACTGTTTTCAGTGTGTTCCATAGATTCCGATATTTTGTGGCTGTGTTTTCATTTATCTATAAGAATTTTTTAATTTTTTAATTTCCTTCTTGATGTCTTCTATAACCCATTGATCATTCAGTAACCTATTTTTCATTCTCCAAGTGATACATGATTTTTCCTTCTTTCTTTTATCGTTGATTTTCAGTTTCATTCCATTATGATCAGATAAGATGCCAGGTATTATCTCTACTCCTTTATATTGTCTAAGAGTTGCCCTGTGACATAATATATGATCTATTTTTGAGAAGTATCCATGTGATGCTGAGAAAAAAGTGTAACTGCTTGAAGATGGGTGTTATTTTCTATATATGTCATAAGTCTCTGTTATTAATTGTGTTATTGAGTTCTATAGTTTCATTATTCAAATTTTGTTTGGAAGATCTGTTCAGTAGTGAGAGAGGTGTGTTTGAGTCTCCCATGATTATTGTATGGTGGTCTATTAGACTCTTGAACTTGAGGAGAATTTGTTTGATGAACATAGCTGCACTAATGTTTTCGGCATATATATTTATGATTGTTATGTTTTGTTGGTGTATGGTTCCCTTGAGCAGTAGGTAGTGCCCCTCTTTATCCCTTTTGATTAACTTTGTCTTGAAATCTATTTTATTTGATATGAGTATCGACACTCCTGCTTGTTTTTGAAGTCCATATGAGTGATACGATTTTTCCCAACCTTTCACCTTCAGTCTATGTATCTCTTTTCCTAACAAATGCATGTCCAGTAGGCAGCATATTGCTGAGTCTTGTTTTGTGATCCATTTTACTAGCCTGTGTCTCTTAATTGGTGAGTTTAAGCCATTAACATTTAGGGTTATTATTGAGATATCGGTTGTTCTTCCAGCCATATTTGTTTATTTATGTTACTAAACATGGTTTGTTTTTCTCTTTGATTATTTCCCCCCCTTTACTGTCCTACCTCCCACTGTTGGTTTTCATTGTTATTTTCCATTTCCTCTTACTGTAATGTTTTGCCGAGGATGTTTTGAAGAAATGGTTTTCTAGCTGCAAATTCTTTTAACTTTTGTTTATCATGGAAGGTTTTAATTTCATCTTCCATCCTGAAGCTTAATTTCACTGGATACACAATTCTTGGTTGGAACCCATTTTCTTTCAGTGTTTGAAAAATGTTATTCCAGAATCTTCTAGCTTTCAGAGTCTGTGTTGAAAGATCAGCTGTTATCCTGATTGGTTTACCCCTAAATGTTATCGGCTTCCTTTATCTTGTAGCTTTTCTAATTCTATCCTTATTCTGTATGTTGGGCATCGTCATTATAATATGTCTAGGTGTGGATCTCTTATGATTTTGCACATTGGGCATCCTGTAAGCTTCTAGGATTTGGTATTCTGTCTCATTCTTCAAGTCTGGGATGTTTTCTCCTTTATTTTATTGAATATGTTGCTCATTCCTTTTGTTTGGACCTCTATACCTTCCTGTATCCCAATGACTCTTAAGTTTTGTCTTTTTGTGTTATCCCATATTTCTTGGATGTTCTGCTCATGGTTTCTTAACAGTCTTGCTGAGCTGTCTATGTTCTTTTCAAGTTGAAATACTTTGTCTTCATTGTCTGATGTTCTGTCTTCTAAGTGTTCTACTCTGCTGGTAGTATTCTCAATTGAGATTTTAAAATGGTTTATTGCTTCCTGCATTCCTAGGTTTCTGTTTGTTTTATTTTATAACCTCTATCTCCCTGTATAGTTGATCTTTTGGTTCTTGGATTTGTTTATGTAATTCATTGCCAAGGTGATCTCTCATTGTCTGTTTTTGCTGTCTAATGTCTTCCTTTAGACTCCAGATCATCGGAAGCATGTATATCCTAAATTCTTTATCTGACATTCCATCTGCTGCAGATATGACCTCTTCTAACATTGACTTTACCTGCATTGCTTTTGGTCCTTTCTTTCCTTGTCTTTTCATACTGTTCACGTTTCTTTCTGTTTGGTGAAACTGTTGTGTTATTCAGTTTTTCCCCTATATATTTATATTGCTCTTGTATAGTTGCAAAGTCTGCCTCGCAGGCGTGGGTGGTGGCTCTGCCCCTCGTACAATTGGGAAAATGTGCCTACCCCACCAGCAGGCCGCTGGGCCTGTTCTGCCAGTCGGTAGCAGGTCCACCTACCTTGAAGGTGCGAGTGTCAGCTCTGCCCCTCTGCGGGCGCTGGGCCTGTTCTGCCAGTGGGTTGCAGGTCGGCCTACTTTGCAGGCGTGGGCGGCAGCTTTGACCATCCGTGGGCCACTGGGTGTGTTCTGTCTGTCGGTTGCAGGTCTGACTAACTTGCAGGCGGGTGTGGCTGCTCTGCCCCTCCCTCAAACGGGATGATGTGTCTACTATGCTGGCGGGCCATAGGCCTGCTCTGTTGGTGGTCGCAGGTCCACCTACCTTGCAGGGGCGGAGGGCGTCTCTGCCCCTCTGCAGATTGCTGGGCCTGTCCTGCTGTGGGTCGCCTACCTTGCAGGCCCGGCGGCTTAGCCCCTCCCCCAACCAGGTCGATGTGACTTCCATGCTGGAGGACGACTAGACCTGTTCAGCCGGTGGGTCACATGTCCGCCTACCTTGAAGGAGCGATTGGCGGAACTGCCCCTCCCTCTCTCAATGTGTTTTTAAAGTTAACAAATATGTGAATTCCTGTCTTCCTTTCTCTGTAGCATATTCAGCACATGTATTTTTATATGCACATATAGAATCCTACCTGGTATCACACGTACATTTTTGTGAGGTTGCTGACTTGGCAGATACAAATTATGAGAAGAGATCACTCCTCCTAAACGCTGTTGGAAATGAAAATTCAAGCTATGGTTGAGCTTCCTAGTTGAACAATATTACACATAAATCCACGCTCAGTAAAATGAAGATTTTTGGATCTGTGGAAATCATATTTCATGAAGAATTTTGATTGGCATATGCATTGCTTCTTTTTAATGTCTGTTGTGTGTGTGTGTGTGTGTGTGTGTGTGTATATATTTTTTTTCCAAAATATGAAATAGATGTGTCTTATATACAGTCCCAAAATTCATTCATGTTCATGTATGTGGATTTATAATCAAATTTTCACAAGATTATTCTCAGAAATATTTTACCACCTGAAATACATATTTGTTTCTTAGGACTGAAAACTAACTTCAGTGAACTGTGCATTCAAATGCTAATATTTCTATATTAACTGACTCTGTTTAACATCAATGCAAGTAGATTCCTGTGGGACATGATGTTTATTTTGACGTTCATTTTTATTCAACACTGGTACAGTACTATTTCTTCATCCACAAGTTTGCAAATTTATAGGCATTTGTTTCACTTTCAGTCACTTCCTGCTTCAGAACACATGTATTCCTCCAGGTTTCTTGACTGGTCTTTTCATGAGACTTCTTTCCAAACAAATTATTTTCAATTTCCATAATCAATTTTAAACAAAACTCACACACTCTTCATGATAAAACATAATCCTCATATTACCATTAGATGTATAACAGGTTGGAATGAATGATTGTATATTAATATAAGATTTCCTGTATATCTTCACATTTCAATTCAATCCATTATTTAAAGTTGGAAACAATTATATTATTTATTCACATTATGGTCTATGCATGCATATTCTCCATATTCATAGAAACAGGGTATACCTGTTTGTACTCTGAATACTAATTTATAAGTCTTCAAAATATTGCTCCCAGAAATGGTGGAAGAAATACTCATGTCACCTGATCTACATATACATTTTATCAAAGTAATATTCTGGACACAAAAAGCAAATTCACACTTATGATTGTACCAAACCCTAAATGGAAACTGAACATGGATTACTAAAAACATCCAGATCCAGGTTGCCTAATGGTCTCAAATATCAATCCTATTGGTGACTACGTATTTGTTTCTTCCTAAGATTATATATTCAACCTAAACGCAGTTGAAAATGTCTAATTCTATCACTCACTTGACACTTTGCCTGATTTCCTAGTGTCTCTATTGATGTCTGCTTTCTTAAATATTTTCCCCAGTTCACCATGTGACTGATTCTTCACATGTGCTGACATTTACATTCACTCTATAGCCGAAATCCTATTGCTAAAGAATTTTTGGTCCAAATCCTATACGCACTCTTCTTCTGAAACCTACCGACTATCTTCCTAATCCTACTGACTTCCCCTGTTTGAGTGGAAGTTCTATTTTCCATTCAATCATCCAAGGTACAAGGTCCTACACCATTGATTATCGATTTATCTGAGACATATATGCAGAACATAATTCAAAGCTACGTAACACAATCAAGAGCCCAATGCTCTTCTGAGCTTCAAATCTTTCCTAGATTTCTGTATTCATACTTGTATTTCACGTCTATAATTTATCAATATCACAGGTTCCGAATACCATTATTCATCCAGCAGAATGATTCCTAACCCAAATCAAACATGTTATTAAACCCTAAACATACACTGTTCCCACAATCTCACTTAACAAAAGAGCAGGGACAGTGTTGGTCTTACAATACAGGAATGTAGGGGATCTTCAACATGCTGAAAACCCCAAAGATTCATGCAGATGTGATCCCTGGAGAAGATATAGGCAGCTATGAAGTACCTGAAAAAGCAAAACTCATCTTCCATTGCAAACAACCTGGTCAGGATGAAGGGTTGTGTCTGAATTAGCCTCTCTGTTCTTAATGTAGAGAAAATGGACCAAACCAGGCCTGTGTGGAGAGCTGTTCCCGGGTGCCTATGGTTGATTCACCATTCTAACTTGTGAAAGTGTCAAAGGAAGTAGGGGAAGCCTCCATCTCATGGGACCTATGGAAGCAACTGTTAGGACAAAGTAGTTGCCAAGGCAGTGTCCTCATTCACTACCTGAAGTAAGTGATCTCACCTCTCTTCCTTGGTGATGGAACTCTCTGAACTTGGGATCCAGAAGCCAGGCACCCAGAGCCAGTCCCAGTCCCAGTCCCAGTGGGGTCACTTGTTTGGATTTACCAAGGACAGAGTCAGTCTTTCCTGGAACCTACAGATATGAGGATGGCCAAATGCCAGGAGAGATCTGTAGAGGGGCTTTTCCTGAGAAAAAGGTATTTGCCCATTGTTGGCTCCTGACAACTTCACATATTTGGCCAAGGAGACCATATCTGAGACAGGACAGGCCATTTGGGGGAACACAGAATGGCCTACCAGTCAGACGACACTCAGGATAGTCACAGAATTACTTGGGGGAAGGAGGTGCCTTTGTGGGTGTGGGACTGAGTTTGTGGTTTTTTCTCATGTTCTGAGAATAGGTAGTAAAGGCATTTTGTTGGGTTTGGAGTGGACTGTGTCTAGTAATTCCTTTGATAATGCTAGTGTTTCTATGTCTGTGTAACTCTCTGTGTCCGTGGTTGTAAACATTAGAAAAGAGAATTCATCTATGGATGTGTCCTGTCTAGTAGAAAGATTTCCAGCATTTATCCTTACCAATTTATGCATGGACTACAGCTTGCCTTATTGATGGGCAACACGTACTATCTTCCTAAGTTCCTGTTTTCTTCCTGAATCTGGCCACTCTCCAATATAGGCTCATGGTTTTGTGTCCAAGTTATGTACCACCTCCAACCTGTGTGACATGGCCATGTATTCTATAGCTGAAAGGAAAGGGAGCATCTCAGAAAACTCAGATATCAGTGTGACCAGGATAGTCTCAGTGGAGAAAACCTGCTTTGGGCCTTTTGCATCCCTATTCCTCTGTTGCTCTGAATGTCAGAAAGGTCTTTGCCTCAGGCCACCCCTTTGTGAATCCTGAAGAAAATAGTTTTTAAATGGAAATGAATGGGCATCACCTGTGGCTGTTTGCTTAAATGCTTTGAAAGAGATGTGTGTGAATCAGCCTCTTGGCCGTGTTTGAGGCTGTGTCTTAGATACTCAGCACCTAATGGATCTAAAGAAAGATCCCATGTGTGCATCCAATACCAAAATGGCAAAAAAACAGTCATTGTTGATGAAGTTTCTTGCCTTCCTCTGTTAGGTTCCTGACCTCCATCAAGTGAATTTAGGGATCCTTTGAATTAATCGAGTTCATAAAGTCCTGCAGAGGCTAGCCCATAGGTGCTTTGGTTTTCTCATGACTCCACATCACATAAAGAATCTATACCTGACAGTCAGTAGGCCTCAAATTGGAGAAGCAGAGCAGTATTAGAGGCAGGCCTATTAAATCACTCCTTGTTTTCAGGAAGGGTGTCCAGGTCACACTGACTTTAGGCAAATGAGGGCAAGGGAGATTATTTCAGACACTGTCTTGTGCTTCACACCTCATGGAAACATCCAGCCAGAGGTTATGATGAGTGCCTATACGGAATAAGATGAGGGCAATCTGGGAGTGTTTTGGATTTAATTGTGGTCATTTGTTTGGCTGTTGGAAGAGAAGACTGGGTCCACCTGGTCTTGAACTCTGGTTTGATTCACCTTAGAGACTGAGTTCTGGAACTGACCTCAGAGAAGTATTGACATAAATTGTGTTGGGATTTTAGAAGGCCACGCATGAGATTTGAACTTGGAAACTGAGATCTAGGCCCAGGGTGGCTTTCCACAGAGCACTCGGAATGTCAGCCAGGATATAACATGATTTTATTCTGAAAGACGTGCCAGGCATAGTTGAGAGTCAAAACACCTATCGAACTCACATTATAGACCTCAATGGCCCTGGCTTCATGTGACCTTTAGGCCACTCTTTGGGAAGCCTTGTCTGTGAGAGTTCTCCAGAGCTTTCATTGAAATGAGCTTCCACGACATTTAATGGTTCCTGAATGAATTGAAACCCACTGTGGCTCCAAATTCATTCTTGAAAAATGGCTAGATAAATACCATAAAATTTTTGAAATTCCCATGACCAGGTGGCACTGGAGAACATTTGGATCTCCTGATGCTGATCATGAGTGTACCAGACTGGACCTTGATTTACTGGGTTTCATGAAATTGGTGTAGAACAGAGATGCTAGTAAGTTCAAGCCTGCTGAGTAGTGCGCCTTGAGAAGTGGTGGGCAATTTTGTGACAAAACATCTGTGGTGGGGCCATGTGGATCTGCCATTGGCTACCAAATACCATGTGATTGACTTGTAGCAGCCAGCAGACCATTCTATGTAAAGGCACCTTGTTATATAGAGAGATTTCAGGGCAATGTTCAGAGTTAGGTTGCTATGGAAATGGGGTCAATGTGGCAAGCTATGAGTGATAGAAGCCTGGATGGTGCATTCTCCTGCAGACCCTAACTCACCACAAGTGACAGAACTCCCTCCAGCACTGTGTCCCAGTTGAACTCAATGTATTTCATGAAGCAAATATCAAACTCACTGTGCAGCAGCAAGAAAAACCATGAAAAGTGGAGGATGAGCAAATGGCTTCACAGTTGACACGGGGAGACACTAAGTCCCCAGTGGCCACAGTTTACCTACAAAGAGAGAATTCAGCACTAATGCCTCATGTTCATTGGAAAATAAGAAACCATGTCGTCCAGGTCACATAGATGCAGAACCATCTTTGATGGTCTCACTAGAATGAAAGCTAAAACTTCTGACAACAACATATATTTCAAGCGCCCTATCTTACAGGCAGTTTCTCAAAAAGTCTTTAGGCCAGATGAGCTTCATGTTTGTGGTGTGTTTACCATGTCCCTTGCTTTTGGAAACTCCTCTACCATCTTCAAGTTTGTGAACTCCTGAGCATTTTCCATTCCAGATATGTATTCACAAATTTTCTAACTCTTCTCCTCTAATTGTGTCTTACTTGCAGCGAAGGTTATGTCAAGGCATTGTTCTGGATTAGAGTGGAAAGTTTTTTTGTGTAGCACATATTTGCATACACATTGGATACAATTTTCAATTTTCCCTTCGAAATACTGAATCCCTAACACTAACCCATACGCTACTAGACTCTGACTACTAATCCTAATATGATGGAGAAAAATAACACAAACAGAATATAAATACAAGCAGTTCAAAGGAGGCATGATGTATATTTGGACTTGCCTTTTGCATGATAAAGTTTAGGTTTTATAAATCTAGTCAATTTTTAATTAAATAGTTCTCCATGTGTTTTTAAAGTGAAAAAATATGTGTATTACTGTCTCCCTTTCTCTGTAGCCTATTCAACATATATATTTTTATATGCACATACAGAAAGCTACCTGGTATCACACCTACAATTTTGTGAGGTGGCTTCCTCGGCAAATACAAATTGTGAGAAGAGATCACTCTTCCTAAACGCTTTTGGAACTGAATATTCAACCTATGGGTGAGCTTCCTAGTTGAACAAAATTATACGTAAATCCATGTTCTGTAAAATATATATCTTTGCATTTGAGAATGATATATATTTCATGATGAATTTCGATTGGCATATATATTGCTACTTTTTAATGTCTCTGTGTGTGTATGTGTGTGTGTGTGTGTGAGTGTGTGTGTGTGTGTGTGTGT
The DNA here is from genome assembly GCF_048772815.1 of Callospermophilus lateralis. NCBI lineage: Eukaryota > Metazoa > Chordata > Mammalia > Rodentia > Sciuridae > Callospermophilus > Callospermophilus lateralis. The sequence continues at coordinate 4,798,031 of NW_027514584.1, forward strand.
GTATATATATATATATATATTTTAAATATATGTATACACACACATATATAATAAGACACATATATATTAAAATATAAAATTTTTGTGTCTTATTATACACTCCCTAAATTCATTCATATACATGTTTGTGGTTTTATAATCAACTTTTCACAAGATTATTCTCTTAAATATTCATCCACCTGAAGTACATATTTGTTTCCAAGTACTGGAATATAACTTCAGTGAATGGTGCATACAAATCTGAATATTTCTACAGTAATCGACCCAGTTTAACATCAATGCAAGTAGATTCCTATGGGACATGATATATATTTTGACTTTCAGTTTTTTACAACACTGGAACGTTACTATTAGTTCAGTTTATGCACATCATTAGATATATATTTCATCCACAAGTTTGCAAAATTATAGGCATTTGTTTCACTTTCTATCACTTCCTGCTTCAGAACACATGTATTTCTCCATGTTTCTTGACTGTTTTTTTCATGATACTTCTTTCCAACACATTGTTTTCAATTTCTATTATAACATTGAAGAAAAACTCGCACACCCTTTATGATACACCATAACCCTAATATTATCATTAGATGTATAACTGGTTGGAATGAATGATTGTATATCAATATAAGATTTCTTATATATTTTCAGATATCAATTCAATCCATTATTTATAGTGGAACCAGTTATATTATTTAATCACAGTATGGTCTATTCATGCATTATGTCTATATTCATAGACACTGGTTACACCTCTTTGTAAACCCAATACTCATTTATACGTCTTCGAAATATTGCTCCCAGAAATGGTGGAAGAAATACTCATGTCACCTGATCTACATATACATTTTATCAAAGTAATATTCTGGACACAAAATGCAAAGGTCACACTTATGACCTCACAAGTATGTATGTTTCATACCAGGTAGGATTCTATATGTGCATATAAATATACATGTGCTGAATAGGCTACAGAGAAATGGAGATAGGAATTCACATATTTGTTAACTTTAAAACACATGGAGAACTATTCCAGCAAAAAATTGACTAGATGTATAACTCCTACCCTATATAATGCAAAAGTCAAGTCCAACTAAACACCATGCCTCCTCTGAACTGCTTGTATTTCTATTCTGTTTGGGTTATTTTTCTCCTTCATATTAGGATTAGTTGTCAGAGTCTTGTAGGGAATGAGTTAGTTTCAGGGTTTTAGTATTTGGCCTGGAAAATTGGAAAATGAATCCAATCTGTATGCAAATATGTGCTACACAAAAATCTTCCCACTCTCATCCAGAACAATGACTTGACATTACCTGTGTGGGTAAACACTCCACAAACATGGAGCTCTGTTGGCCTATAGACTTCTTCAGAAACTACCTCTGAGGTTGGGGACTAGAAATATATGTTGTTTTCAGGAGCTTTAGCTTCCTTTGTAGTGAGACCATCAAAGCTGGGTCTGCATCTATGTGACCTAGAGGACATTGTTTCTTATTTTCCATTGAACATGAGGCAGCAGTGCTGAATTTTCTCTTTGTAGGTAAACTGTGGCCACTGGGGGCTAAGTTTCTACCCGTGTGTACTTTGAAGCCATTTGGAATTCCTCTACCTTTCGTGATTTTACTAGCTGCTGCACTGGGAGTTTGGTATATACTTCACGAAATACAACGAGTTCAACTGAGTGACAGTGCTGGAGAGAGTTCTGTCATGTGTGGGCGGTCAGATTCTGCTGGAGAAAGCACAAACCAGGCTTCTAACCCACATAGCGTTCCCCCTTGTCCATAGCAACCTGATTCTGAAAATTGCCATGAAATCTCTCCAAATAACAAGATGCCTTTACATATAAGGGTCTGCTGGGTGCACCATGTCAGTCACAAGCCATTTGTAAGTCAATAGCACATCCACAGGGCCCCACCACAAATGTTTTATCACACACTTGTACACCACTGCAATCGGCACACTACTCAGCAGGCTCCAACTTACTGGCATCTCTGTTCTACACCATTTTAATAAAACCCAGTCAATCAAGGCACTGTCTGGAACACTCATGACCAGCAACAGGGCATCCAAAGGTTCTCAAGTGCCACCTGGTCATAGGAATTTTAAATATTTCATGGTATGTATCTTCTCCTTTTTCAAGGATAAAGGTGTAGGCACTGTGGTTTTCAATTCATTTAGGAACCATTTAGTGTTGAGGAAGCTCATTTCAATGAAAGCTCTGGAGAATTCTCACAGGCAAGGCTTCCCAAAGAGTGGTGAAAAGGTCACATGAAGCCAGGCCTATTGAGTTCTGCAATGGGAGGTCCATATGTGTTTTGACTCTCAAATAGGGCTGCCAAGATTTTTAGAATAAAATCATATGATATGCTGGCTGAGATTCCCAGGGCTCTGTGGAAAGCCAACCTGGACCTAGATCTCAGTTTCCAAAGGAGACTCTCACGTGTGGCCTCCTAAAATCCCAAAACAATTCATCACAATACTTCTCTGAGTTCATTACCAGAACTCATTTTCAAAGGGGAATCACACCAGAATTCAAGCCCAAATGGACACTGTCATCTCTTCCAACTGCCACACAAATCACCACAATTAAAACCAAAACACTCCTACATGGCCCTCATATTCTTCCACATAGACACTCATCATATCCTATGGCTGGAGTTTTCCATGAGGGGTGCAGCCCAAGACAGTGTCCAAAATCAGCTCCCTTGCTCCTCATTTGGCTAAAGTCTGGGTGGGATGGACACCCTTCTTGCTAACTAAGAGTGATCAAATATGCCTGCCTTTAATACTGCTCTGCTTCTCCAATTGAGGCCTACTGACTATCAGGTATAGATTCTTTATGTGATTTGGAGTCATTAGAAAACCCAAGCACCTATGGGCTAGCCTCTGCAGGGTTTGAAGAGCTCATTTCAACCAAAGGATCCCTATTCTCATTTAATATAGTTCAGGAACATAAAAGAGGAAGGCAAGAGACTTCATCCACAATGACTGAACTTTTTGCTATTTTGGTTTTGGATGCACACATGGGATCATTCTTTTGATCCATCGGGTGCTGAGAATCTAAGCCACGGCCTCACACAGGGCCAAGATGCTGATTCAGACAAGTCACTTTCCAAAGCATTAAGCAAAGACCCACAGGTGATGCGATGCCTATGCATTTCCATTTGAAAACTGTTTTCTTCTGGTTTCACAAAGGGGTGGCCTGAGGCAAAGACCCTTCTGACATTCAGGGCAACAGAAAAGTAAGTAAGCAAAAGGCAGAAAGCAGGGTACCTCCACTGAGACTTTCCTCGTCACACTGATATCTGAGATTTCTGAGATACTGGCCATTCCCTTTAGCTATTCAGTATATGGCCATGTAACAGACTTTGGAGTTGGTACATATCTTGGACACAAATCCATGAGCCTATTCTGGAGAGTGGCTGAAATTCAGGAAGAAAACAGGGACTTAGGAAGCTTGTAGATGTTGCCCATCCATAAGGCAAGCTGCAGTCCATTCATCAATTGGGCAGTATGAATGCGGGGAAGCTTTCAACTAGAGACAACACATCCATTGATGCATTCTCTTTTCTAATGTCTACAACCACGGATACAGTGGGATACACAGACATAGAAACATTCACCATGTCAAACAACTTACTACAAACAGTCCACTACAAACCAAACAAAACACCTTTTCTACCTTTTCTCAGAACATGAGAAAAAACCACAAACTCATACCTACAATGGCAAAGGCACTTCCTTCCCCCGAAGTAGGTCTGTGACTATCTGGAGTGTCTTCTGACTGGTGGGCCATATTATGTTCCCCAAAAATGGCCTATCCTGTTTCAGATCTGGTCTCCTTGGCCAATTCTGTGAAGTTGTCAGGAGCCAGCGGTTAGACACTACCTGCTTTCTCAGGAAAGGCCCCTCTTCAGAGCTTTGCTGGCATTTGGCCATCCTCACATCAGTAGGTACCAAGAAAGACTGACTATGTCTTTGTGAAAAGCAAACAAGTTAGCCCACTGGGACTGGGAGTGGGACTGGCTCTGGGTGCCTGGCTTCCTGGATCCCAAGTTCAGAGAAATCCATCACCAAGAAAGTGAAGTGAGGTCCCTTCTTTCAGGAACTGAATATGGTCACTGCCTTGGTAACCACTTTTTCCTAACAGTTGCTTCCAAGGTTCCCATGAGATGGAGGCTGCCCCAACATCCTGTGACACATTCAGAAGTTAGAATGATATATCAACCGTAGGCACCCAGGAACAGCTCTCCACGCAGGCCAGGTTTGGTCCATCTTCTCTACATTAAGAAGAGAGAGGCTGATTCAGACACATAAATTCATCCTGACCAGGTTGTTTGTCATGGAAGATGACTATTGCTCTCTCAGGTCCTACATAGCTGCCTACATCTTCTTCAAGGATCATTTCTCCTTGGATCTTTTAGGTTCTCAGCAGGTGGAAGATCATCTACATTCCTATATTGTAAGACCCACTGTGTCCCTGCTCTTCTGTAAGTTATATTGAGCGGACAGTGTATGGTTAGGGTTAATAACAGGTTCAATTTGGGTTACGAAACATTCTGCGGGACGAATAATGGTATTGGCAACCTGCGATATTTACAAGAGTATATATGTAAAATATAAATATGAAAGCAGAAATCTAGGTTAGATTTGAATCCCAGAAGGGCATTGGGGACTTGAGTGGGATACTTAGCTTTGAGTTATGTGCTACACAGATGTCTCAGATAAATCAATATACACTGGCATCGGACCTTGTACCTTGGATGATTGAATGTTGAAGAGAACATCCAGTCAAAAAGCGATAGTCGGTAGGATTAGGAAGGTAGTCGGTAGGTTTAGAAGGAAGAGTGAGTATAGGATTTGCACCAAAAGTTCTTTAGCAATAGGTTTCGGGTAGAGAGTGTACGTAAATGTCAGAACATGTGAAGAGTCAGCCACAATGATGAACTGGGGAAAACATATAGGAAAGCAGATATCAATAGAGACATTAGGAAATCAAGCAAAGTATAAAGTGTGTGATAGGATTAGACATTTTCAACAGGTTTGAGGTTGAATATATAATCTTAGGAAGGAACAAATATGTAGTAATCAATAGGATTGATATTTGAGAGCATTAGGCAACCTGGACATGGATGTTTTTAGTAATCCATGCTCACTTTCCATTTAGGCTTTGGTACAATTGTAAATGTGACCTTTGCTTTTTTTGTCCAGAATATTTCTGTGATAAAATGTGTATGTAAATCAGGTGACATGAGTATTTCTTCCACCATTTCTGGAAGCAATATTTTGAAGACTTATAAATTAGTTTTGGGGTACAAATAGGTGTACCCTTTTTCTATGAATATACACATAATGCATGAATAGACCATACTGTGAATAAATAATATAACTGGATCCACTTTAAATAATGCATTGAATAGATATCAGAAAATATATAAGAAATGTTATATTGATATACAATCATTCATTCCAACCAGTTATATATCTAATGATCATCTTAGGGTTATGGTTTATCATGAAGGGTGTGTGAGTTTTGGTTCAAAATTGATTATGGAAATTGAAAATAATGTATTTAAAAAAAATCATGAATAGACCAGTCAAGAAACATAGAGAAATACATGTGTTCTTGAGCAGGAATTGATTGAAAGTTAAAGAAATGCCTATAAATTTGCTAACTATTGAATGAAATATATATCCTATCATGTGCATAAACTGAAGAAATAGTAATATACCAGTGTGGAATAAAAATTAACATCAAAATACACATCATGTTCCATAGGAACCTACATGCATTGATGTTAAACTGGGTCAGTTAATGTAGAGATATTAAGATTTGTATGCACCTTTCACTGAAGTTAGATTTCAGTATTAGGAAACAAATATGTATTTCGGGTTGATGAATAGTTCTAAGAATAATCTTGTGAAAAGTTGATTATTAATCCACATACATGAATATGAATGAATTTAGGGATTATATATAAGACAGATATATTTAATATTTTTAAAAATCTGGAGAGTATATATATATATATATATATATATATATATATATATATATACACACACACACACACAAATATAGACATTAAAATGTAGAAATATATATGCCAATAGAAATTCATCATGAAATATATATCATAAAGATGCAAAAACATTCATTTTACTGAACACGGGTTTATGTATAATGTTGTTCTACTGGGAAGCTCACCCATAGATTGAATTTTCAGTTCCAACAGCGTTTAGGAGGGGTGATCACTTCTCACACATTGTACCTGGCAAGTCATGTAACTCACAAGAATGTACGTGTGATACCATCTAGGATTCTATTTTTGCATATGAAAATACATGTGCTGATTCGGCTCCAGAGAATGGGAGACAGTAATTCATATATTTGTTAACTTTAAAAACACATGGAAAACTATTTCAATTAAAAATTGAATAGATTTATTACACCTACCCTTTATCATGCAAAAGGCAAGTCCAACTCTGAACTGCATATTCTTATGTACTGTTTGGGTAATTTTTCTTCATCATATTAGGATTAGTAGTCAGAGTCTAGTAGAATATGGGTCAGTGTCAGGGATTCAGAATTTCGAATGGAAAATAGGAAAATTAATCCAATGTTTATGTAAATATGTGCTACAACGAATCTTCCCACTCTAATCCAGAACCATGCCTTGACATTTTCTTCGCCCCAAGTAAGACACAATTAGAGGAGAAGAGTTACAAAATCTGTGATTGCATTTCTGGAATGGAAAATGCTCAGGAGTGCACAAACTTGGAGGTGGTATAGGAGTTTCCAAAAGTAAGGACAGGGTACACACTCCACAATCATGGAGCTCTGATTGCCTAAAACTTTTTGAGAAACTGCCACTGAGGTTGGGCACTGAAATATAGGTTGTTGTCAGGAGTTAAGCTTCCTTTGTAGTGAGACCCTCAAAGCTGGGTCTGCATCTATGTGACCAGGAGGGCAAAGTTTCTTATTTTCCGATGAACACGAGGCAGCAGTGCTGAATTTTCTTTTTGTAGGTAAACTGTGGCCACTGGGGGCTTAATGTCTCCCCGTGTGTATTGTGAAGCCATATGGTCATCCTCCATTTTCGTGGTGTTTGTTCCTGCTGCACTGGGAGTTTGGTATTTGCTTCATGATATACAAGGAGTTCAACTGAAACACAGTGCAAAAGGGAGTTCTGTCACGTATGGTGGGTCAGGGTCTGCAGGAGGATATAAGAACCAGGCCTCTATCCCACATAGCTTGCCCCCTTGACCATAGCAACCTAATTCTGAACAATGTCCTGAAACCTCTCCATATAACAAGTTGCTTTTACATGGAAGGTTCTGCTGGCTGCACCATGCCAGCCACAAGCCATTTGGAAGCCAACGGCAGATCCACATGGCCCCACCACAGATGTTTTATCACATACCTGCCCACCACTGCTCTAGGCCCACTACAGAACAGAGTCAAACTTACTGGCATCTCTGTTCTACACAAATTACATGAAACCCAGTCAATCAAGGCACTGTCTGGTATATTCATGATCAGCAACAGGTCATCCAAAGGTTCTCCAGTGCCACCTGGTGATGGGAATTTCAATAATTTCATGGTATTTATCTAGCCATTTTTTAAGGATGAAGTTGGAGGCACTGTGACTTTCAATTCATTCAGGAACCATTAAATGGTTAGGAAGCTCACTTCAATGAAAGCTCTGGAGACCACTCAAAGGTAAGGCTTCCCAAAGAGTGGCCAAAAGATCAGATGATGTTAGGTCCATTTAGGTCTACAATGTGAGGTCTATATGAGTTTTGACTCTCAACTATGTGTGCCAAGTCTTTCAGAATAAAATCATGTGGTATCCTGGCTGAGAGGCCCAGTGCTCTGTGGAAAGCCACCCTGGGCCTAGAACTCAGTTTCCAAGGGCGACACTCATGCCTGGCTTCCTAAAATCTCAACACTATTCATGGCAATGCTTCTCTGAATTCAGTTCCAGAACTCAGTCTCTAAGGGAATCACACCAGAGTTCAAGCACATGTGGACCAAGTCATCTCTTCTAACCGCCACCCAGATGACCACAATTTAAACCAAAACACTCCAACGTGGCACTCATCTTCTTCCATATTGACACTCATAATAACCTCTGGCTGGAGTTTTTCATGAGGGGCACAGCCTAAGACCGTGTCCAAAATAAGCTCTCTTGCACCTAATTTGCCTAAAGTCAGGGTGGCCTGGACACACTTCTTGTGAACCAGGAGAGATCAAATCGGCCTTCTGTTAATTCTGCTCCGCTTCTTCAATTTGAGGTCAACTGACTGTGGGGTTTGGATTCTTTATGTGAATTGGAGTCATGAGAAAACCCAAGCAACTATGGGCTAGCCTCTGCAGGGCTTTGAAGAACTCATTTGACCCAAAGGATCCCTATTCTGACTTGATGGAGGTCAGGAAAGTTACAGAGAAAGGTGAGAAACTTCATCCACAAGGACTGCTCTTTTGGCCATTTTGGTTTTGGATGTACACATGGGATCTTTCTTTAGATCCATCAGAAGGTGAGAATCTAAGCAACAGCCTCACACAGGGCAAATAGGCTGATTCAGACACATCCTCTCCAAAGCAATTAAGCAAAGAACCACAGGTAGTACCCATTCATTTCAATTTGAAAATTGTTTTCTTCAGGCTTCACAAACTGGTGGCCTGAGAAAAAGACCTTCCTGACATTCAGGGCAACAGAAGAATAGGTAAACAAAAGGCCCCAAGCAGGGTTTCTCCGCTGAAACTTTCCTGGTCACACAGATATCTGAGTTTTCTGAGATGCTCACCATTCCCTTCAGCTATCCAGTACATGGTCATGTCACACAGCTTCGAGGTTGTACATATCTTAAACACAAAACCATGAGCCTATTCTGAAGAGTGGCCAGAATTCAGGAAGAAAACAGGAACTTAGAAAGATAGCAGGTGTTGCCCATCAATAAGGCAAGCTGCAGCCCATTAATAAATTGGGCAGGATGAATGCTGGGAAGCTTTCTACTAGACAGGACATATTCATTGATGCGTTCTCTCTTCTAATGTCTACAACCACGGACACAGTGGGATACACAGACATAGAAACACTCGCCTTGTCAAACGACTTACTAGAAACAGTTCACTCCAAACAAAACAAACCGCCATTCATACCTATTCTCAGAACATGAGACAAAACGACAAACCCACACCCACACCACAAAGGCGCCTACTTCCCCCATGTAGGTCTGTGACTATCTGGAGTGTCATCTGACTGGTGGGCCATACTATGTTCCCCGGAAATGGCCTGTTCTGTCTCAAATCTGGTCTCCTTGGCCAACTCTGTAAAGTTGTCAGGATCCAGCGGTGAGCCAATGCCTGCTTTCTCAGGAAAGGCCCCTCTTCATTGCTTTCCTTGCATTTGGCCATCCTCACATCAGTAGGTCCCAAGAAAGACTGAGTCTGTCTTTGGTAAATCAAAATAAGTTTGGCCACTGGGACTGGGACTGGGACTGGCTCTGGGTGCCTGGCTTCCTGGATTCCAAGTTCATAAAGTTCCATGACCAAGGAAGTTAGGTGAGGTCACTTCCTTTAGGAACTGAATGAGGTCACTGCCTTGGCAACAACTTTGTCCTCACAGTTGCTTCCAAGGTTCCCATGAGAAGGAGGCTGCCCCTACTTCCTGTGACACTTTCACAAGATAGAATGGTATGTCAAACATAGGCACGCAGGAGCAGCTCTCAACACATGCCTGTTTTGGTCCATCTTCTCTACATTAAGAAGAGAGTGGCTGATTCAGACACATCACTTCATCCTGAGAAGGTTGTTTGCCATAGAAGACTTTTGCTGTCTCAGGTCCTTCATAGTTGCCTACATCTTCTCCAGGGATCATTTCTGCATGGACCTTTGAGGCTCTTAGCAGGTGGAAGATCCTCTATAATCCTGTATTTTAAGACCAACTCTGTCCCCGCTCTTCTGTAAAATTAGATTGAGAGAAGAGTGTATGGTTAGGGGTAATAACAGGTTGGATTTGGGTGAGAAAGGAAACTACACGGTTTAGCAAACAGGGTCCTAAAGTGAGCAATAATATGAGGATTATTAATGGACCAGCCAGGGTGGATAAAAGCGTAGTTAAACAGGTGGACTATGTGAACAAAGACTCAAACCTTCCTTTTGGGGCCTCTGTCTCTCTTTGACGCTCTTCAAGTCGTTTTCTTAATTTACTCATAGATTCTTTTACAACTCCAGTATTGTCGGCATAAAAACAACATTCTTTCCTCAATGCAAGCAAAAAGGCACCCTTCTCTCATGAAGAAGAGGTCCAACACTGGCCTGCTCTGTAAAACAACTTCAGAAAGAGAGGTTAAAATTCCTGTAAAGGTGTGATGTCGGTTTTTAATGTCTTTAAGCTTTGGTCTATTTCTGCTTCTAATTGTGTCTTTGTTGTGTCTCATGGACTAGGGCAGTTGTTCCTGTGCCCAACCCTTCAACAACTATTATTCCTAATAGGATGGCTAAAGTGAGGGATACAGGTTCCCGGTGGAACCGGGTTGTATGCCCCCCTATTTGATCTTTAAATGAACCTGCGTCATGATAGAGCACTCTGGAAAACATCTGCATCATTACATAATTAATCGCATCTATTGACCATTTTATGAAAACATAAATAATGTTAAAGTGTATTGAATTATACTTTTGTAGGGACGAACAAGGAAAGGCACCTAAGATAGCACCAAAGACAGGAAAACCATCTTATTTGGTTGCATCCGGATTTAGAGGGCATTGCTTCTGTTGTAATCAATTAATCCCCTGAACCCCAAGTTTCGGTAGTTTTAGAATTTGTACTCAACATGTAAGGGAAGGGGCTCAGAAGTTCACAGTCTGCAGAAATTCACACAAATCAGTTTTGTTTCTGTTTTTTTTCCTCTGTTCTGGGCAAGTTAACTTTTCAAGAACACCTTGGAATGGGAGAGCTTTTTTGTCTCTTTTTTTTTTCTCCCTGCCAGCTGTCACAATGGAGCCCAGTTGGTAACTTTTTTATCTTAGAAATGAAGCCATCTCTGTGAAGCCCCAGCTCAAGGCCAGAGGCCATGTTCACATATTTTGTGAAAAACTGATAAGGCAGTGTCTAGCTTAGGGGTTGTGATTTTTCCAGCCAGTGGCCAAGTAGAACACGGCAACACGAAAAATGGAAGTTTATCTACACTGAACTCTTTCAGAGGGACTCTTTTCCTGAAAGACCTAAAGTAAGCCTTGGTGAAGACTTCTGGAGAAGGTCATTTAAGACATTTCTGTGGACCTGGTAAAGAGGGGGAAGACGGGGAAGGCGAGGCTGAGAGAAGCTCCGTTGATCTGAGAATGAGGAAGGAGAGATGTAAAAAAATAATGGGAAAGGGGTTTGGGATTTTCCTAGAACAAAAACTTGAGCAGTAAAACAGGTAGAGCAGAGGGGAAGACGGGAGTGAGTATTCCAAAAAGTCTGTGAGAGACTTTAAATTCTTAGAAACCTGTTTTCAGTGATGACAAATCAACTTTAAAGGCCATTTTCATTACGTCTTGGATAGGGGTCTGAGAGATCTTCTCAGCTGGTTTGAGCTTTGGGTTAGCTTGCTAGAGGACTTGGTGGGACCTAGTGCAGGCACTGACAGGAAAAGAGAGGAGTGAGTGGGTGGAGGGGTACCTCGGTACCTGCTACCTCTGCAAGGGGGCAATGTTCTGAGATCCAGCGGAGGTTTGGGTTTTTGATCTAGTAATTGGAGGGGAGAAATCAGGTTGCTGAGGTGGGAGTGACAGCAGAGAGTCTAGAGCAGAAGGCTGAGGGTGAGGAACTATTGGAGAAGCATAGTACAGGATGTGAGCAAAGGAGGAAAAAGGATCCCACATAGGGGAATTTCCCCCTTTGGAGCACATGCCGTAGTTAAAAATGCACACAGAATTTGAGGATCTAGGGAACCCTCTGGGGGCCATAGTTTTCGGTTGTCTAATTGGTAATATGGCCAATGCTGTGTACTGAATTTGATCAGAAGTTTGGGTTCCAACAGGCAGCCCCTGTATGCTCACATCCCCATTACTTACACAAGAATTCAGCTTTTCCCCCACACAGCCGTGGCTGTTTGTGGTTTGATAGTCCGCTGGGCATACATAGAAATCTAGGGTAGCCAACCTGCATCTGGCTCACGTGTCCCTGCATGCATAATGTTTGTTTCAATTATCTATGGTACGGAAGGGATTTAATGGAATTTTAGTGGGATCCTCTTCAACAGGGATATCTCAATAGGAATGACCTATACTGAGCTGAAAAATGTCTGGGTGGAGAGATGGCCACCAGGTCCCTAAGGGGGCTGTATGCGAGATAGACCATACTTCTTGTTTAGTAGAATTTGTGATCAGCCATCGCTGCTGAACGGGTTTATGAGGGTTAGGACTACTGGTGGCCAAGGGGAGAGTCTATAGTCTTATCCACATAGTGAATATGCAATTTGAAACGGATACCAGTCTTTTCCAGTTTCCAAACAGAGTCTGGACACAGCGGAGGCTTGAGATGAGCAGCCTGGATCCAAAAGGTGATTCCGTCTACTTTTACCGCTGTAAGTGTTATAAGTAGCACCTGGTATGGTCCTTTCCAGCGGTTTCTGGGATGACACCTGATGTTGTCTTATGTAGACAAAGTCTCTTACTTGATATTGATGTGGAGTCCCCTCGTCCCCCGGTTGGTAGGCAGTGGCCAGCTGTTTCCACAGGTATCGCTGTGTTCTTTCAATGGCTTTAAGTCTGTCAAGCAAGGGGGTTTGGAAGGGAACGTTAGGCCTTAGAGTTGGGGTTAGGTCCCTTACTGGAGGATGAGCATCATAGATAATTTCATTGAAGTTGAGGTTACAGAAAGAAACAGAGGGAGTATTTCTCGCATGAAACAGTGCATAAGGCAGGAGCATAGTCCAATCTTTTATGCCGGTCTCTAAGTTTAATTTCGTTAAGGTCTCTTTAATGGTTCTATTTATTTTTTCTACCTGTCCTGAGCTCTGGGGTATGTAAGCATATTGTAACTTCCAATTAATCCACAGGGTCCTGGTTAACACCTGACTTATCTGGGCCATGAACACCAGGCAATTATCAGACCCTATTACATTAGGCAGACCGTATCTTGGAAAAATATCTTTCAGGATCTTCTTGAAAATCATTTGCGCCGTTGTTTTTCTTGTTTCTTTTTTTGTTTGTGTATGTGTGTGTGGAAGGCTTCAATCCATTCTGAAAATGTATCTACAAAGACTAGGAGATATTTAAGTCCATACCTTGCTGGCTTTATTTCAGTAAAGTCCACTTCTCAGAATTGTCCTGGTCTGGTTCCTTGTAGGTGCTTTCCTCTAGGAAATTTGGAAGGGTAAGCATTAACCAATTGACGGACCTGACAGGCTTTTGTTACCCGTTCAGACATTTCCTTTCACTGTGAGTCGGTTAGTGGAAAACTCTCTTCTTAATCCTACAGGAATGCCTGCAGTTTCTTTGAACCAAAGTGAGTGAGTTGATGTACATTTTTAAGGTAGTGTAGGGCTTTCTGTAATTGCTGGCTGAGCTCAGTGTAGTTGAGGCGTTCAGTGTCAGTGTCCTTAGATGTTTTCAAAAACTTCCTGGTGCTCAGGGTTCCATTGGAATTGGGCATCTCCCTTTAATACCGGGTATAAAGGAGCAGCTAAGGACGCAAACCCAGGTATCCATAACCTGCAAAAGCCAGCAGTACCAAGAAGCTCTCTGAGTTGTCTCCTGTTAGATGGGAGTGTATCTACACAATTGTTTGTTTTCTGGGCTCAGTGAGCCATTGTTTACTGCCCCTAAGGGAATAACCCAGGAACATTACTTCATGCTAGCAAATTTGGGCCTTTTTGGCCGAAACTCTATACCCGAGTTGAGCAAGCTCATATAATAGTGCTTGGGTCCCAGACTCACAGTTTTCCTTGGTGTTGGCTGCCAGTATCAGGTCATCCACGTATTGAAGCTGGGTGACTTTGGGGTGCATAGTTCTGAAGTTGTTGAGATCTCTGTGGAGGGCTTCATCAAAGAGAGTGGGGGAGTTTTTGAACCCCCGTAGGAGTCTAGTCCAAGTTAGTTGACCAGACGTTTCGGTTTCTGGGTCTACCCACCCGAAAGCAAACAACAACTGACTATCTTTATGCAGAGGTAAGCAAAAGAAAGCATCTTTTAAGTCCAGAACAGTATATCATTTCCACTCAGGGTTCAGAGTGCTAAGCAGATTGTACGGATTAGGTACCGTGGGGTGAAGGTCCTGCACTCTGTTGTTGATCTCTCTTAGGTCTTAAACGGGGTGATTGTCCCCCGTTCCTGGCTTTTTTTTCTAGTAGCAGGGGAGTGTTCCAGGCCGATTGACAGGGCATTAGGACCCCTAAGGCAAATATTTCTGAATATGGGGCCTTTTCCCATCTTTAGCTTTTTTTGCTTAGAGGATATTATTTGACATTGATTGGGGAGGCTGAGGTTCTTAACTCCACTGTTATTGGAGGTTGTTTCACGGCCAGGCCTAACCCAGCAGTTTTTGCCCAGGCATCTGGGTAATCTGTTATCCATTTCTGGGGTAGCTTGCCTGTTTGATCAGTCTTGGGGGGTGTGAAGAGTGGATATTCATCTTCTACTAATATAGTTAAAGCCGTGACTATAGGAGTTTTTACTGAAAGATTTAGAAATTTCATTTGGGGGCCTTCAGGGTTAAAAGTTATTTTGGCCCGGAGCTTGATGAGCAGATCTCTGCCCATCAATGGGTCCGGGCATTCTGGGATTACTAGGAAGGAGTGATGGATTTTTTCTTTCCCCAGGTCCATGGTCCTCTTAGTTGTCTAAGCCTGATATTTACTGTCATTAGCCTTTGAACTAGAGACCTTTTATTTGATAGAGGGCCCAATGGGGCCTTAAGGGCTGAGTATACTGCTCCTGTATTCACTTCAAAGTTTGCTGGGGTCCCCTCCACTTCAAAAGTTACCCTGAGCTAGGGGAAGGGATCTGAGCCCCGACTTTCTTAGTCATCCTCCAGAGTCAGAATGGCTGGCTGGCGTGGCTGTCTCTTTATAGGGCACTCTTTGGCCCAGAGTCCTTTTTCTTTAGAGTAGGCACATTGATCTGAGGCCAGGGGTGGCCTCTGGCATGGGCCCAGGAATTTCTTCCTGTCACCCTATTTCTTAATTTCTGGCCTCTTTCTTGTTGTGATCAGGACCTTAGTCAATTCCTTAGTCTGTCTTTTGCTTCTCTCATCCCTCATCCTCCCTTTGCTTCCTTTCTTTCTCCCTGTTTCTCTCTTATAGTATACTTTCTAGACTTCTCTGACTAAATCTCTCTTTTAACTTTTTTTTTAATATCCAGGGCAGCTTGGCCAATTAAAGCCATCGTGACAGATGCCTTTTGATCCGCTGCCTGAGGATCGAAGGAGTATATCTCTTATATGCCTCCATAATTCTCTCTAGAAACATTGAGGGAGATTCATCAGGCCTTTGAATAATTTCTCTTACCATAGCAAAATTAGTTGGTCACCTTGCGGCCCCTTGGAGACCCGCTATTAGAGCCTGGCAAAAATTGGACAGATTCTTCCTATCTTCAAAGGTGTTGGGGTCCCAGTTGGGTGGGTTTAAGAAGTAGCCAGCTTTGATTATGTTGGGAAGTTGTGTTGGTCACACATCAGGTCTGAGGATATTTTTTTCTAGCTTCCAGGAGGTTTTTCTCTCATTCCTCTGTCATGAAGAGAGTCCCTAGAAGTTGTTGGCAGTCATCCCAAGTAGGCAGGTGTGAAAACGTTGGCGAGTTATCTGAGTTCTTTTAGCCGGACCAGCTTCCTCCAGGGAAGGAGGGGCTGGGTGTGCCGCGGGACACTCATCTGGATGGTGCTGGGCCAGCCTAGCTTCCTTGAATGGTGGACAGGCTGAGTTCGCAGCAGGGGAATCACTAAGAGGGTGTTGTAGGTTGGGGGACAAGGGCAGAGGATAAGGAGGGGGAGGAGAGTCTAGTAGAGTCTTGAGACTCAGGGAGAACAGAGGGTGGAGAAGGAGGAGCAGAGAGTTTGAGAGATAGAATCGTGGGGGAAGGAGTAGGAGCAGGTGCAGGAACAAGGAAAGGCTTCACCCATGGAGGAGGAGTTTTGCAGTGGTCCTGACAAGTTAACATATATGGCTGTTGATCTGAATGTCTATGTGGCCCTAGCTGAAAGACAATATCTTGGACTTTTCAAATTAGTGCAAAGTAGAAAGATCCTTCTAGGGGCCATCCAACTGCAAAGGTGGGTCATTCTGAGACACAGAATCTGCCAGGTCCGGCGTTTTACTGAAAAAGACAGATTCTGAGCCTTCAAGCAGACTTTGGTCCAGTGATCAAGGGTCAGGAACAGAGGCATTGAAGTGCTCTGTCCCATAATAAAATATACACAGACAGTGAAAGCAACAACACATGACACAGACAAGACAAGACAATAAAGACAGGCAATGGACGTCCAATACTGAGACCAGGACTGACTAGCTGGCAAAACCTGAAGGGCTGGCAATACCGAACCTGAAACAAAATATCACTGAGTCGAGGAGACTATTGTTCATTGATTTCCCGAGTCCATCCCCCAGGGACATGGCCTGTGGCTGTGTGACATGTGTGTCAGCCACTGTGGGAGAGAGCTCATGCTCTTTACCAATAGCCATTTTGCCAAACCCTAACCTGAAACCTGAAACCAGAAAGAGGGGCCTTATTTACCTCCAGAGAAGCCCGTTGGGGGTCTTTCGTCTGCGGCTGCTGGATCTCGCTAGGGCCACCAGATGTAAAGGTCGGGCGAGCATCGGTGGAAGAGACCACCAAGAGACTGTCTCATGCAACAGCAAAGAGTTTACTGGGAGTCCGGCATGCAAGGGCTCAGAGATCACTTGAGAAGACTAGAGAGAACTGAGAACAGCTTAAGAAGTGCTTATTTTCCTTGGAGAGGGCAGGGAGGAAAGTTTATTGATGGCTAATGGCGAGTGGGCAGTTTGCATTCAACTGGTTGACGGAGTACATTCTGCAGTTTGGCAGTTGGGGACAGCACATTCTGGGAACAAGAATAGCAAACAGTTCCCAAGATTTCAACAGTGTTTTGTTAAGCATACAGAAAAACAGCAAGTGACAAGTACCTATGTTATTAACCTTTCAATATAAGTATGAAAACAGAAATCTAGGTAAGATTTGAAGTCCGGAAGTTCATTGGGCACTTGATTGGTATACTTAGCATTGAATTACGTTCTGTAGAGATGTCTCAGAAATAAGGATATACAATGGCATAGGACCTTGTACCTTCTCGGAGGTCGGTTCCAAAAGACAGTCTCTAAGGGGAATAACACCAAAGTGGAAGCCAAGGTGTACCCAGTTAGGTCTTCCAACCTCCACACAAATGACCACAATTAAAACCAAAACACTCGGAGATGGCACTCATCTTCTTTCATATAGACACTCATCATAACTTCTGGCAGGAGGATTCCATGAGAGGCACAGCACAAGACAGTGTCCCAAATTAGCTTCCTTTCCCCTCGTTTACCAAAAGTCACGGTGGCCAGGACACCCTTCCTGTGAACCAGGAGTGATCAAATATGCCTGCCGTTAATACAGCTCTGTTCTCCAATTTGAGGCCTACTGACTGTCGGTTTAGATTCTTTATTTGAATTGGATTCATAAGAAAACTGAAGAACCTGTGGGCTAGCATCTGCAGGGCTTTGAGGAACTCCGTTGACCCAATGGATCCCTATTCTCACTTGATGGAGGTCAGGAACCTAAGAGAGGAATGCGAGAGACTTCATTCAAAATGACTGATTTTTTGCAATTTTGATGTGGATCCACAAACGGGATCTTTCTTTAGATTCATCATGTGGTGAGAATCTAAGCCCCAGGCTCACACAGGGCCAAGAGGCTGATTCAGACACATCCCTTTCCAAAGCAATTAAGCAAAGAGCCACAGGTGATGCCCATTCATTTCCGTTTGAAAACTGTTTTCTTCAGGCTTCACAAAGGCGTGGCCTGAGGAAAAGACCTTCCTGACATTCAGGGCAACAGAACAATATGTAATCAAAAGGCCCTTTGTAGGGTTTCTCCACTGAGACGTTCCTGGTTACACTGATATCTGAGTTTTCTGAGATGCTTGCCATTCCCTTCAGCTATCCAGTACATGTCCATGTCACAGTGCTTTGAGGTGGTACATATCCTGGACACAAAAGCATGAGCCTATTCTGGAGAGTGGCAAGATTTCAGGAAGAAAACAGTAACTTAGGAAGATAGCAGGTGTTGCCCATCGATAAGGCAAGCCCTAGAGCATTCATAATTCGGGCAGGATAAATGCTGGGAAGCTTTCTACTAGACAGGAAACATCCATTGATGCATTCTCTTTTCTAATGTCTACAACCACGGAAACAGTGGGATACACAGACATAGAAATACTCGCCTTGTCCAACAACTTACTAGAAACAGTTCACTCCAAACCAAACAAACCGACTTTCCTACCTATTCTCAGAACATGAGACAAAACCACAAACAGACATCTACACCCACAAAGGGACCTCCTTCCCTTAAGTAGGTCTCTCACTATCTGGAGTGTCCTCTGATTGGTGGGCCAAACTATGTTCCCCCGATATGGCCTGTGCTGTCTCAGATCTGGTCTCCTTGTCCAACTCTGTGAAGTGGTCAGGAGCCAGCTGTGAGCCACTACCTGCTTTTTCAAAAAAGGCTCCTCTTCAGAGCTTTACTGGCATTTGGCCATCCTCACATCAGTAGGTACCAAGAAAGACTGACTCTGTCCTTGCCAAATCGAAGCAAGTGAGAACACTGGGACTGGGACTGGGAGTGGCTCTGTGTGCCTGGATTTCTAGATCCCAAGTTCAGAGAGTTCCATTACCAAGGAAGTGAGGTGAGGTCGCATCCTTCAGGAACTGAATGAGGTCACTGCCTTGGAAACAACTTTGTCCAAACAGTTGCTTCCAAGCGTACCATGAGAAGGACGCTGACCCTACTTTCTGTGGCACTTTCACAAATTAGAATGGTATATCAACCATAGGCACCTAGGAACAGCTCTGCACACAGGCCTGGTTTGGTCCATCTTCTTTATATTAGGAAGAGAGCCTTTAGTCCGGGGAGCACTGCAGTGAACCTCCGCACTAAAACTATTAGCAAGCACCTGATGGAGGAGGCCTCCATAGGTAAGTGGCGCCTTTATAACATCTGATATCTGGTTAAGGGAGATCTCTTCTGATGACAGAGATGTGGCCTGGGGAGCCTCACATATACTCCTGTCCAGGACAGTAACAAGAATCGTTCTGTCCTCGGTTCTGTTCTGTAGGGAATTCCTCTGGAAGTGTAGAGAGGTGCCGACGGGCACACACGCGCTTCTACCCTGGAGCTTTAGCAAGATGTTGCACTGTACAACTGTTTTTTTTGTTTAGGCGTCGGGTTTCTGTTTTTTTTTTTGTGTTTTGTTCTGTGTTCTATTTTTTTTTGTTTGTTTGTTTTTGTTCGTTTTGTTGTGTGATTTCAGTGGTAATATCTTAAGGATATTAAACGTGAAAATGGGTAATAAAGAGAGTAAGCCTGACACCCCTTTGGACTGTGTTTTAAGGAACTGCGATGAACTTTACCCCCCTTTGTTAAGCAGGATGATAGAAGCCCCTAGCTGGCTGCCTGGAGCACACACATTGCAGAGGGCAATGCCTGCTGGGGACCTAACAACTGAGTATCTCCCAGGTTAACAAGTGAAACTCCTTTAAAACCCCTTGTCCCTCCAGATCAAGGGAGTCACAACATTTGGCAGAGTCCCCTGTGTTTCTCCTTTGCTAGCAAAGCAATAAACCTCCCTTCTCTTTTTCTCAAAACCCAGTCCTCATTATTAAATTGGTATTAATTGGCTTCAAGGTCAGGAACAGAACTTTAAGTTACAAATTTTGTACCCCCCCTCTGCCCCGGAATTTTGTGAGAGCTGTCTACTAAAATGTTAGGAGATGGAGCTTGCTTGGAGTGGAACTGAACCAGAGGAGCTAATCCTGTAAGTAAAAGGAGAAAATGAGGGACTCCCAGCAGCTGCCAAAGCCCTGTTGATTCAGGGAATTACCTCCTTCCTTCCCTGCACTGTAAGGATTATGCCACCTGTATCTTGTTAAAAAAGAGAAAAAGAAAAAGGGGACACTAAATGCAGTAAAGTCACCATGAAGACAGTTTATTTTACATTTCAGGTTGCCCCTCTGTTAAAACATCTTGTCTCCCCCATGGATATCTATGGTGACACTGGTGTAGGAGATTTTTCTCTTATCTGTTCTGGTTTAAAGGGTTCTGTCTGACAGCCATAGTCTCTACCTCCTTTCTGTCTGTCTTGTGTCTTTGTTTCTGGCCCTTTAAGACATGTGAAATAATGTGTTGATATTATAAATTGTTTCTTGGGAATGATCTTAGCTGACTGTGTGTCTAAATGATGATGTTTTATTGTAACAATCTGGTATCTGAATGGGTTTTTGAAGCATTGCACAATTTTGCAGTGAAAAGTCGGGTTTAGGTAATTGTTTAGTTTAAGATTTCAGATAATTCATGCCAGAGAACTTAAATACTTAGGATGGAAAACTAAAGACCTCTACTTCCAAGTTGTCAAGTAACTTTCCAATCATTCAGTCTTTTTTTTCACCAATTTTGAATTGGGTAGCCTGGGAAAATGTCACTGTGTGTACCAGTGCATTAATTTGGACAAGGATAGTAAATCATAGTATGGTATCTGTTGACAAAACAAGATTTAAAACATAAAATTTTGTGAATTGTATCTTAAACTTATATCATAATTTTCAACATCCGAACCTGAAAATTATGGTTAAAATGCCTTAGGCCTGAGGTGTCTGCTCAGAATAGCAGTTTTTTCCTGCTCCTTCCAAACTTCAGCCATGACTTATGTTGAAATAAAAATCAAAGAAGCCTGCAAGCTTAGTAGGAGACTGATTTGAAGCCTAAGGGGGAAAAAAGGTAAATTGTATGGTATTTACTAATTACTGGCCAGTCATTTTTTCTAGGACTCTTATTTTTTTCTTAGATACTTTATTTTTATTTTGAGCTCATGATTTTGAGCATACAGACCTAGGTTGATGTTTTTCTGATCAGTTCTATCTTTGACAAAGTGTGGAGTTTTTGAAACACTGCAATGGAGATTTCACCTGCGAAAAGCTACAAGGCCTTTACTATAATTATGTGTGCACAATTTTATTATGTGTTGTATGTCTATATATACATATGACCATATACCATATATATGATACACAAATTAACACATATAAGGAGTGCTCATAAAAACAAATTTTAAAAAGTGGATCCAAACATCTTTAATTCACGTGATTTAAATGTTTCAAATTAAATTGGATAAACAGATAAAAATAAATGTCTTTAAATTTAAGCTTACAAATTTTTCTAGGTGTTCAAATATCTAATAAAATATTAATATCTACAAAATGTCTAATATGCCTTGGTTCTAGGACCTTTCCTTCAACATAAAAATGGTTTACACTGTTCCATACATTTCTCTAATATTTTGATAAATAAGTAAAGTAAATATGATATGGGATTACTCATTCGTGAGTACTTTTGTTAGATATCTGATTGATTTACTAAGGTCTGTATAAGTTTTTACTAAACTCTGTATAAGATTTTAAAAAATCAGTCATGTGTTAATGTGACAAAAATTCCTTAAAACATAAGTTAACCAATAAAATTGTGTTTATTAAGTTTTATTTTTTCTAGAGCAAGCAACCATAATAATTAAACAACTGATTAAATAAGAACTGTTATTTTAGAGCCCTGTACTTCCATTTCTTTAAAAGCTAAACTTGGTTAATATAGAAATATCAATGTAATTGTGATGCTATTAATGTTTTCATATCTTACAGGTATGGAAGTCTGTAAGGTAGAAAGTTTAAATGAGCATTATATCAAGCTTGTGTAGTGAAGTTGTATGGTAAAAAAATATATTGGGGATTTATTTACCTGTTATCAATAAGATATGTAAAGTTTTATGTTACTTTTTACATTGGGGAACAATTTAAATGTATTTTGAAGTTAATGAGAGCCTGAACTATGTAAAAGTTGAAAACTTTCAGCCTTTCTTTAATTCATGTTTTAAAAGTGATATCAGATGGTTTTAGCTAATGTTCATGAGATCTCAAACAATTAATGTAAACTCTGTCAAATTATACTTAAAAATAAAGATCAGCTTTAGAACTAAAATATTTAAGATTTATAAAGAGCCCTGCCTTATCTGAGATAAGGCTGTGTGTCCCATCTTACTACATGTGAGAATGACTATGAAACCAGTAGGTCAGATAATATTTTTTTAAAGTAATGTTATTTTTGTTTTTTTTTTTTAATGTCAAGATTCCTAGGATCTCAAACAGGGGATATAATGTATAACTCAGTCAAACAATTCAGGGTAGCTATTACACGAACTAAGTATTTTTACTTTTGTTAATTTTATTATGAAATTTTCTTATAAGTGATCTAAAGATTCCGTGTTAGTGTTTTACAATTGTGTTTCTTTAAGAACACAACATGGGTTTATTCAAGATAATAAGTCATCACGTACAATACAGACAGAATAATACAGATCCCAATTAATAAAAAGATAATTATAAAGTTATAGACATTAAAGCCCAGCACTCTTAATATAAGGCTGATAAAATTTATTTGCTGGATGTTTAAGATTAGAATTTAAAATTAAAGTTAAATGAAAAGGGCCAAGAAAACCAATATTTGGCTCTTGCCCTCTGAGTCAGTCTGAATCCAGGGATCAGCGGACTTCTCTAAGGAGCTTTGCAACTCTGAGCCACATAACCTCCTGATCAGGGAGATTAATGAGACCACTGGAGAACAGAAAGCCAATCAGTGCATTTGTTACGAAGAGGAGATTCATCAGAGAAAGGAGACATACCTGATGCTTCCGAGAGAAGCCACATGGTCAAGCAAGACCTGGACCCACCTAGCGAAAATGGCAATAGCAGAATTGAAAAATCTGCTCTCAAGTTTCCCCAGAATTGACTCCCATAAAAGCTCAGCTGACTGTTAACCATAGATAGAAACAAAAGTCAGTTTGATTGCTTCACCTTAAACACATAGCAAAGACAGTTAAGACCAAAATACAGCCATTCCTGATCATTTAAATAATAATAATAATAATAATAATAATAATAATAATAATAATAATATTTAAGGTATGCACTTTATGTTAGGCTCCCAAATATGTGAGACTGGAGGCTACAAAGAAGTATTCTAAGACAGGAATGCCTGATACTTATAAAAAGAGACTATCAAGAAGAGCTGCCACAGGCAGAAGTTTTAAGTTTAAGGCCTACAGATATTCCTAACCTACACAGATAGGCTTGGTGTTTGCTAGTACGATTATCCAGCCCTGAGTAACAGAATTAAAGGTTTCTCTATTAGACACAGAGGTCATACTAGCAAAAAGATTTTACAAGATCACATGACATTAAATTATTAAACTGTATCTTATGGGGAGGGACAATTGTAACACTAAAAGTTAAATATTAAGGTGACAGTTCTGATAACTGGGGATATTAAAGACTGGTGAGGGAACTTCTATACAGTGACATGTTCCAGCTGCTGCAACATTTATTCAGTACTCATGGTTTTTGTTTCTCTCATAGAAGAACCCAACCCCAGATGACTTCACCACCTGTTCTTCCCCAACCAGACTTCAAACCGAACTGACTTCTAAAAGGCAACTCATGTCCCTCAACTGACTTTTAAAAGGCAACTCATGTCCCTCACACCATGCCCACTCATGTCACCCTGTCTCAGATCAGAAGAAAAAAAAATTAGTGACGCCACTCTTGTTACAACAATGGAGAGAAAGATAAATAGACTATGAATATAAGTAATTAATTAACTCAGGTAAAATCAGGGAGATCGGTTTTGGGTGAGTTCTAAAAATTTGGAGACTCTTACCTGAGGGATTAAAATTTCCTCAGTGCTCTTCCCCTAATCTATCAAATATTTGAAAGGGACACAGAGAAAAGGGGGCAATGATAGACCCAACGTGATCTTTTATTAAAATTGGGAGCCATTTTGCCACAAAGCCATGAAAAGATAATTTTGGCTTTACCATAAATTACTGCAAATTCTGAACCTGCTTGGAATGCCTGCCCATGCCTTGAACTCACCCATGCCCAGCTCTCTGACAGATACCAGCCCTCTCTGAAACTTTAGTGACACATCATAAATATTTGCCTTCTCTGGCCAGACACAACCCTCTCTGAGGCTCTAAAAGTTCTCATGAATTCTGATGTATGGACAGCAAAAAACAAAACAAAACAAAACAAAACAAAACAAAAAAACAATGTGAACTACCATTAGTGTGATGCTTGTCCGAGTTCTGTTTTCTGTTACTCCCCTTTTGTGTAACTTACTGGGCTAAAAAGCTGGGCTGTAGGAAAGCTGGAGTTGCTGTCTTGTTCTGCCATTTTGGGAGAAAGAGGGAGCATGAACGATGGAAATAATAAGCTTCATTTAATTTGATTTTAATTAGAGTCAGTGGTCTTTTCTTGTGCCCTGGTCTAACAGGTAAACACTCCAAACACATGGAGCTCTGCCGGGCTAAAGACTTCTTGAGAAATTTACTCTGAGTTTGGGCACTTGAAATATATGTTGTTGTAAGAAGCTTTAGCTTCCTTTCTAGTGAGACCATTAAAGCTGGGTCTGCATCTATGTGACCTGGAGGACATGGTTTCTTGTATTCTAATGAACATAAGGCAACAGTGCTGAATTTTCTCTTTGTAGGTAAACTGTGACCACTGGGTGCTAAGTGTCTCCCCGTGTGGACTGTGAAGCCATTTGGTCATCCTCCACTTTTCGTGGTGTTTCTTGCTGCTGCACTGGGAGTTTGGTACTTGCTTCATGAAATACAATGAGTTCAACTGGTAACCAGTGTTTGAGGGAGTTCTGTCACTTGTGGTGGGTCAGGGTCTGCAAGAGAATGCACCAACTAGGATTCTATCTCACAGAGCTTGCCCCCTTGTCCATAGAAATCTGACTCTAAACTTTGCCCTGGAACCCCTTCATATAACAAGATGCCTTTACAAAGAATGGTCTGCTGGCTGCACAATGTCAGTCACAAGCCATTTGGAAGGCAATGGCAAATCCTCATATCCACACCACAGATGTATTATCACACACCTGCCCATCACTGCAATAGGCCCACTACTCAGCAGCCTCCATCTTACTGGCATCTTTGTTCTACACCATTTTCATGAAACCCGGTCAATCATGGCATTCTCAGGTACATTTATAATCAGCAACAAGACATCCAAAGGTTCTCCAGGTTATGGGAATTCCAAAAATTTCATTGTATTTATCTAGCCATTTTTCATGGATGAAGTTGGAGGCACTGTGGGTTTCTGTTCATTCAGGAACCATTAAATGGTGAGGAAGCTCATTGCAATGAAAGCTCTAAAGAATTCTCACAGGCAAGTCTTCCCATAGAGTCGTCAAAAGGTCACATGAAGCCAGGCCAATTTGGGTCTTCAATGTGACGTCCATGGGTGTTCTGACTCTCAACTATGGCTGCCAAATCTTTCAGAATAAAATCATGTGATATCCTAGCTGATATTCCAAGGCTCTGTGGAAAGCCACCCTGGTCTTTGATCTCAGTTTCCAAGGGCGAATCCCATGCGTGGCCTCCTAAAATCTGAACACAGTTCATAATAATATTTCTCAGAGATCAGTTCCAGAACTCAGACTCTAAGGGGAATCACACCAGAGTTCATGCCCAGGTAGACTCAGTCATCACTTCCAACTGCCACACAAATGAACACAATTAAAACCAAAACACTCCCACAAGGCCCTCATCTTCTTCCATATAGACACTCATCATAACCTGTGACTGGAGGTTTCCATGAGGGAATCGGCCCAAGACAATGCACAAAATAACTTCCCTTGCCCCTCATTTGCCTAATGTCAGGGTTGCCTGGACACCCTCCCTGAGAACCAGGAGTGATCAAAGAGGCCTGCCATAAATACTGCTCTGCTTCCCAAATTTGAGGCCTACTGACTCTTGGGTATAGATTCTTTATGTGAATTGGAATCATGAGAAAACCCAAGCACCCATGGGCTATCCTCTGCAGGGTTTGAAGAACTCATTTGACACCAAGGATCCCTATTTTCACTTGATGGAGGTCAGGAACCTTACAGAGGAAGGCGAGAAATTTCGTTCACAATGACTGCTTTTTTGTCCATTTTGGTTTTGGAAGCACACTTGTAATCTTTCTTTAGATCCATCAGGTGCTGAGAATCTATGCAACAACCTTACACATGGCGAAGAGTCTGATGCAGACACATCCGTTTCCAAAGCAATTAAGCAAGGAGCTAAAGGTAATGCCCATTAATTTCCATTGAAAACCGTTTACTTCATGCTTCACAAAGGGGTGGACTTAGGCAAAGACCTTTCTGAAATTCAGGGCAACAGAACAATAGGTAAGCAAATGGCCCAAAGCAGGGTTTCTCGATTGATATCTGAGTTTTCTGAGATGATACCATTCCCTTCAGCTATCCAGTACATGGCCATGACACAGAGCTTGGAGGTGGTACATATAGTGGACACCAAACCATGATCCTATTCTGGAGAGTGGCCAGAATTCAAGAAGAAAACAGGAACTTAGAAGTTAGTAGTTGTTGTCCATCCATAAGGCAAGCCACAGTCTATTCATAAATTGGGCAGGATGAATGCTGGGAAGCTTTCTACTAAACAGGAAACATCCATTGATGTATTCTCTTTTCTAATGTCTACAACCACAGACACAGTGGGATAAACAGACATAGAAACACTCGCATTGTCAAAAGACTTACTAGAAACAGTCCACTCCAAACCAAACAAACTGACTTTCCTACCTATTCTCAGATCATGAGAAAAAACCACAAACTCACACCCACACCCACAAAGTCACCTCCTTCCCACAAGTAGGTCTGTGACTATCCGGAGTGTCCTCTGACTGATGGGCCATACTATGTTCCCCCGAAATGGGCTGTCCTATGTCAGATATGGTCTCCTTGCCCAACAATGTGAAGTTGTCAGGTACCAGTGCTGAGCCACTACCTGCTTTCTCAGGAAAGGCCCCTCATCAGAGCTCTCCTGGTATTTGGCCATCCTCACATCAGTATTTACCAAGAAATACTGACTCTGTCCTTGGTAAATCCAAACATGTGAGGCCACTGGGACTGGGATTGGGACTGCCTCTGGGTGCCTGGCTTCGTGGATCCCAAGTTCAGAGAGTTCCATCACCAAGAAAGTGATATAGGACACTTTCTTCAGGAACTGAATGAGGTCACTGCCTAGGCAACCACTTTTTCCTAACAGTTGCTTCCAAGTGTCCCAATAGATGGAGGCTGCCCCTACTTCCTGTGACACTTTCACAAGTTAGAATGGTATATCAAACATAGGCACCCGGGAACAGCTCTCCACACAGGCCTGGTTTGGTTTATCTTCTCTACATTAAGAAGAGAGAGACTGCTTCAGACACACCCCTTCATCCTGACCAGGTTGTGTGTCGTGGAAGATGACTTTTGCTTTCTCAGGTCCTTCATAGCTTCCTCTATCTTCCCCAGGGTTCATTTCTGCATGGACCTTTGAGGTTCTCAGCAGGTGGATGATCTCTTACATTCCTGTATTGTAAAACCAACTCTGTCCCTCCTCTTCTGTAAAGTTAGATTGAGGGAACAGAGTATGGTTACTGTTAAAAACATGTTTGATTTGGGTTAGGAATCATTCTGCTGGATGAATAATGGTATTGGAATCCTGCAATATTTATAAGTATATATAGAGGTGAAATATATGTATGAAAACAGAAATCTACATAAGATTTGAAACCCAGAAGGGCATTGGATATTTGATTGGGATACTTTGCTTTGAATTATGTTCTGCATATGTGTCTCAGATAAATCTATACACAATGGCATAGGACCTTGTACCTTGGATGATTGAATGTCGAAGAAAACATACAGTCAAAAAAGGATAGTTGGTAGAATTAGGTAGATAGTTGGTAGAATTAGAAAAAAAATGTGACTATAGGATTTGGACAAAAAGTTCTTTAGCAATAGGGTTTCGGGTAGAGAGAAAATGTAAATGTCAGCACATGTGAAGAGTCAGTCACAATGATGAATTGGGGAAAATATGTAGGAAAGCAGATATCAATAGAGACATTGGGAAATCAGACAAATGATACAGTGATTGATAGGATTAGACATTTTCAACAGGCTTGACGTTGAATATATAATCTTAGGAAGAAACAAATATGTAGTCACCAATAGGATTGACATTTGAGAGCATTAGGCAACCTGGACATGGATAATTTTCATAATCCATAGTCAGATTCCATTTAGGCTTTGTTACAATCGTAAGTGTGACTTGCATTTTGTGGCCAGAATATTACAGTGATAAAACGTATATGTAGATCAGGTGACATGAGTATTTCTTGCACCATTTCTGGGAGCAATATTTTGAAGGGGTATGAATTAGTATTGGGGGCACAAATATGTGTACCATGGGTGTATGAATATAGAGAATGCATGAATAGACCATACTGTGAATAAATAATATAACTGGTTCCAACATTACAAATTGGAATAAATTGATATCTGAAAATACACAGGAAATCTTATGATATACATACATTCAATTCAGCCAGTTATACATCTTATGGTAATATTAGGTTTGTGGTTTATCATAAAGTGTGTGTGAGTTTTGCTTTAAATTGATTATGGAAATCGAAAATAATGTGTTTTTAAAGAAGACTCATGAAATGAGCAGTCGAAAACAAGGCGGAATACATGTGATCTGAAGCAGGAAGTGATTGAATGTGTTACAAATGTCTTTAAATTTGTGAACTTGTGAATGAAATGTATATTCTATGCTGTACAAAAACTGAAGAAATTGTAATGTACCAGTGTTGAATAAAAATGAACGTCAAAATACACATCATGTCCCATAGGAATCTACTAGCATTGATGTTAACGTGGTCAGTTACTGTAGAAACATAAGGATTTTTTGCACCAATCGCTGAAGTAAGTTTTCAGTACTAAAAACAAATACGTATTTCAGGTGAATGAATATTTCTGAAAATAATCTTATGAAAAGTTGATTATAAAACCACATACATGAACATGAGTGAATTTAGGGAGTGTATAATAAGACACATATATTTCATATTTTTAAAAATCTAGAGTGTATATATATATATATATATCACACAGATACATTAGAAAGTAGCAATATATATGCCTATCAAAATTCATCGTGAAATATATATCATTCACAGATCCAAAAATATTAATTTTACTGAACATGGATTTATGTATAATGTTGTTCAACAAAAAGCTCACTCATAGTTTGAATTTTCAGTTCCAAAAGCATTTGGGAGGAGTGATCTCTTCTCATACTTTGTATCTGCCAAGTTAGCCACCTCACAAAAATGTACGTGTGATCCCTGGTAGGATTTTATATGTGCATATAAAAATACATGTGCTGAATTGGCTACAGAAAAAGGGAGACAGGAATTCACATATGTATTAACTTTAAAATCACATGGAGAACTATTTCAACAAAAAATTGACACGATTTATAACTCCTACCCTATATCATGCAAAATGCAAGACCAACTATACACCATGCCTCCTCTGAACTGCTTGTATTTCTATTCTGTTTCGGTTATTATTCTCCATCATATTAGGATTAGTAATCAGAGTCTAGTAGGGTATGGCTTACTGTCAGGGACTCAGTATTTCGAATGGAAAATTGGAAAATGAATCCAATGTGTATGTAAATATGTGCTACACAAAAATCTTCCCACTCTCATCCAGAACAATGCCTTGACAATACCTTCGTCCCAAGTAAGATACAATTAGAAGAGAACAGTTAGAAAATCCGTGAAAAGATATCTGGAATGGAATACGATCAGGAGTTCACAACCTGGAAGTGGTAGAAGAGTTTCCAAAAGTAAGGTACAGGGTAAACACTCCACAAACATAAACGTCTGCTGGCCTAGAGACTTCTTGGGAAACTGCCTGTGAGGTTGGGCACTTGAAATATATGTTGTTGTTAGGAGCTTTGGCTTCCTTTCTAGTGAGACCATAAAAGCTGCTTCTGCATCTATGTGATCTGGAGGACATGGTTTCTTATTTTCCAATGTACATGAGACAGCAGTGCTGAATTCTCCCTTTGTAGGTAAACTGTGGCCCTGGGGGCTAAATGTCTCCCCGTGTGGACTGTGAAGCCATATGGTCATCCTCTATTTTCGTGGTGTTTCTTGCTGCTGCAATGGAAGTTTGGTATTTGCTTCACGAAATACAAGAAGTTCAAATGGGACACAGTGCCATAGGGAGTTCTGTCACTTGTGGTGGGTCAGGGTCTGGAGGAGAATACAAGAACCAGGCTTCTATCCCACATAGCTTGCCCCCTTGACCATATCAACCTGATTCTGAAGAATTTCCTGAAACCTCTCCATATAACAAGATGCCTTTACATATAAGGGTTTGCTGGCTTCACCAAGTCAGTCACAAGCCATTTGGAAGCCAATGGCAGATCCACATGGGCCCCCCCACAGATGTTTTATCACACACCTTCCCACCACTGCAATAGGCCCACTACTCAGCGGGCTCCAACTTTCTGTCATCTCTGTTAAACACCATTTTCATGAAAACAAGTCAATCAAGGCACTTTCTTGTATGCTCATTGTTGGGAAAAGTATAAACGGCAGCCATACCCCAGAGAAAAACCCTGACATGGCACTGAAGGACTTCTTCTTTCTACCTTCTTCTTTTCTGAAGTGGCACGAAAATTTCCCACCCTTGTGAACTTTTCCGCTGGCGCCAATTTCAAATCTCGCTGGCAGGGAACCTTAGCCCCAATGAGAACTAATTCCTGGGCTCCCGAGCTGATATCTGAAAGAACTTGCCAATAAACGGGTTGCCTGCCATTTATCTAGGCCCTTCCATCTCCTCCTTAGTTCTATATAAGCACACAGGTTTTTGCAATAAAATTGGAATTCTCCCGGCAAAGTGCCTTTGCGTGGGGAGTTCTTTCATTCTGGTGCCCCATGTGAGGATACAGGTGAGCTCTTTCCAACAAGAGCCCCGTCCCCCACTCCGCCGAGACACTCTGTGCTGGTGCGCTCTTTTCAGACGCAGGCTTCCTGCACTCACCACTGATCTGATGTATGTAAGCCTCCCCTGACCCCAGCTCGCCAACTCCCTTCGGGCTACCGCTGGTTTTGTGACCATGATCCTCCGGCACACTCTAGATGCCCGGTAGGGGGGAGGGAATTCCTCCCACTAAGACCTTTACTGGTTGTAGTGGACCCTCTGGTGATCCGTTTCCCTTTGGGGCATGAGGCTTCTGAGTTTACACGGGAGGCTCTGTGGTTTTTTCTCCTCTGCTGTGGCTGCTGCTGCCGGCTAGAGTTACTGTTTCCTGCGGGGCTGCATGTCTGGCTGAAGCTTCCTCTCTGCTTGGGGAAAACTGAACTCCCGTCCTGGAACTGCATTCTGCCGGAGCTGGAGTTCTGTTTTCATTACTGACTTCTTCTGCTGCGTTCGAAAACTTTCCTGAGGTCAGGTTGCCCATGGCACCGAACCCATTGGGTCTCACAGATCGCACTTCGCTGGTGATGACCAGGTATTGCCCTCTGTATTTCCTCGTGACAGCTGGTCATTTTGGGGACACACACCTGACCCCCTTTCACCCTGAGCTTCCTTGAAGCTGTTCCAGCCCGGGTATTCTTTGTCTCTCTCGCTTACTCTTATTCTCTCTCTCTCTCTCTCTCTCTCTCTCTCTCTCTCTCTCTCTCTCTCTCTCTCTTTTCCATCTCTCCCTGTGACTATGGGCACCTCTTCATCTGTACCTGAAGCTTCACCTCTCAAATGTTTAATAAAAAATCTGACCACACTCTCCCTCACACCAGACATTAAGCCCAAACTTCTAATCAAATTCTGTACCCAAGATTGGCCTACATATCCACTGGATAATGGCAATCATTGGCCTCCAGAAGGCTCCTTAGATCCAAACCTCCCCTGGGACCTTTTTAACTACTGCCAGCATCTGAAAAAGTGGAGGGAGATTCCCTGCATTGAAGGTTTCAGCCTTCTCAAACACCACCTTGTCTCTGCTCCTCCTGCCCTCCCTCTCAGGTCCTCCTTGCTTGCAAACCCCTCTCTTCCCCTACTTCTACTCCTGACTTCACAGATTTTTTCTCATTCGACCCAGCAGATGAACCCCCACCTTATCCCCCAGCCCCATCTGCCCCTTCTCTCCCGCTATACCCTCCTCTTCCTCTGCCTGATTCCATGGATCCTCAGCCTTCCGTTTCATCCCCATCCCCTCCGCCCTTTTCTGCCTGCTCCACTTCCTCCTCTTCCACAGAGACACTCCCTTCCCCTCTCTCTCCTTCCTGTCCACCACCTGCCTCATTCAGTCCTCCTGTTACCAGGTCTAAGGGACTCTTTCCAACCCGGAAGACAATCACACTCCTTTGTGAGTTAGCTGGTCCTGAGGGTGTCATCAGATTCCAAGTGCCCTTCTCCATGTCGGACATTACTCAGCTAGAGAGAAAGTTAGGCTCATTCACCACTGACCCCACCACTTACATTCGGGAGTTTCAATGGGTCCTGCAAGCATATAGCCTCACTCATCATGACATCTACATACTCTTGGCTAATTCACTTCTCCCCAAGGAAAGGCAATGGGTCTGGGAGCTAGCCCAAGCCCATGCTGATGAAAATCATAGGACCAATCCTAACCACCCCATGGGCCCTCATGCTGTCCCAGAGCAGGATCCCCTATGGGATTACAACACCCCTGAATGCTTACAGTCTCGTGACCTTTTTACATCTTGCCTTTTGACGGGCCTGATAAAGGCCACCCTCAAGGCTGTTAACTTTCAAAAGTGCAGGAGGTCATTCAAAGGAAAGAAGAAACACCATCAGAATTCCTGGATAGACTAACCAAGGCCCTTCAACAGTACACAAACCTCGACCCAGAAACCCCTAATGGCCGTCATGTCTTAATGACATATGTTCTGGCCCAAAGCTACCCTGATATTAAAGCCAAGCTTAAAAGGCTTGAACAGGGCCCTGCTACTCCTCAGACCGAAATCCTCACTGTCACTTTCAAGGTTTTTCATGGTAGAGAGGATGAAAGTGAATGCTGTAGGCAGAGGGCTGAAAATGCCAAATTCCAAATGTTGGCCCAGGTCATTCAGAGAAGGCCATCACCACACAGTCCCAATATGACACCCCCTGGAGCTTGCTTCAAATGTAGTAAGGATTGTCCTTCGCCGAGGACACCCTACAATCCCTGCTCAACATGCCATCAAAGGGGACACTGGGGGGCAGACTGCCCAACAACCCGGAAGGGAGGTTGGTCAACCGCCCGGCAACCCCAGCCTCTCCTGGGCTTGGCAGAGGAGGATTGACGGAGCCCTGGGCCTTCCCTCCCGACTATTACCATCAAGAATCAAGAGCCTAGGGTCACCTTTCTGGTGGATGGACGCTTCATTACCTTTCTCTTGGATACTGGTGCCGCTTTTTCGGTCTTGAGGGAGTATTGGGGTTCTACCACACCCTCAAAAACTTCTATTGTCTGCGTAGGAGGTAAACAGATTTTCCCTCAACCCCCCCCCCCGCATAATGTTATATGCAGGAATTCCTTTTGTCCTTCACTCACTCCTTTCTCCTTATGAGCCATTGCCACATTCCCCTTCTGGGAAGGGACATACTCTCACTATTAAAAGTCACCATTTACATATCACCCCACACCTCTCCTACCTCTCATTTCCTCATGATGTTCCTAGGGGCAGATATACCTTCTTCATGCACTCTCCCATGACTATCTAAACCAGTTAACTCTGAGGTTTGGGACACAGCTACACCCTTTATGGCTAAATGCAGTCCTATTCATATTATCTTACTGGACCCTTCAAGATATATTAGTCAACCACAATATCCACTCACAACCACAGCCCTCCTCGGATTAGAGCCCATCATCCAGGATTTAATACAAAAGGTGTATCTTAGGCCTACAAACTCTCCTTACAACACAGCCATTCTGGCAGTTAAGAAACCTAACGTGTCCTACAGGCTGGTTCAAAACCTTCGCCTTGTCAACTCCTCTGTGGTCCCCATCCACCTGGTAGTGCCCAACCCTTACACCCGGCTCTCTCAGATCCCTGCCACTACTACCCACTTCTTGGTTCTAGATTTAAAAGATGCATTCTTTTCTATTGCCTTGTTCTCAGAATCTGAGGATATCTTTGCTTTTACTTGCACTGACTCTCACACCCGCCATTCTCATCAGCTTACCTGGACTGTCCTCCCACAGGGATTCAGGGATAGCCCCCATCTCTTTGGCCAAGTTCTTGCCCAGGACCTCACATCCTTTCACCCGACCTGTCCTGACTCTACTCTCATTCAATATGTCGATTACCTTCTTCTATGTAGTCCCTCTGGGAACACTCTCAATCCCACACCACTCAGATTATTAATTTCCTAGAAGACAAGGGATATAGGGAGTCTCCCCACAAGGCCCAGGTTTCCCAGTTTTCTGTCACCTATCTTGGTTTTCACCTTACACCCAGGCAAAAGGAAATAACACTGGATAGGAGGCAACTCCTCTCTGATCTTGCAGTGCCCCATACGAAAGGGAAAATACTATCATTCCTAGGATTAGCAGGTTATTTTAGGGCCTAGATCCCAAAATATTCTCTTCTAGCCAAAACCCTGTTTGACCTAGCAAAGGGACCCCCTAATGAATCTCTTGCCTCCTCCCCCAACTGCCACTTCTGCAGGCTTCAGCAACTCATCTTAAAGGCACCTGCCTTTCACCTTCCTGATCTTTCAAGACCATTTCATCTATATGTCCATGAAAAAGGGGGGCAAGCACTTGGGGTCTTAGGACAAAACTATGGGCCTACATTTGCACCTGTGGCATATTTGTCCAAGCAACTAGACCCTACCATCCGTGGGTGGGCCGCTTGCTTAAGAGCTCTGGCTGCTGGACAAATTTTACAGAAAGAAGCCTCTAAGCTGACTTTTGGGGCCCCTTTAACTATCCACTCCCCACATCACTTGAAGGATCTTTTAGCTTATAAGGGCCTTCAATCCCTTCCTCCATCCAGAGTTCTGTCGCTACTCACTTTCTTCCTGGAAAACCCTAATATTACTTTCCTCCCCTGCTCTGCACTGAACCCTGCCTCACTGCTCCCAATGACTCCCACGTCTAACACACCAACTCATAATTGCTTGGAAACCTTAGATGATTTCCTCCCCTGTCATTCTTCCATTTCTGAGGGACCACTCACCAAGCCTGACCTTATCTGGTTTACTGATGTCAGTTCCTTTAGGCAGAATGGCACTCATTACTCTGGATACGCTGTAGTTTCAGCCACTGAGATTATAGAGGCCAAAGCTCTGCCTTCAGGAACTACCAACCTGCACGCTGAACTTATTGCAACCACTAGTGTCTGCCTTCTAGCACAATCCAAATCCCTCACCCTTTATATTGATTCAAAATATGTCTTCCATATGTTATTATCCCATGCTGC
Source organism: Callospermophilus lateralis (assembly GCF_048772815.1). Lineage (NCBI taxonomy): Eukaryota > Metazoa > Chordata > Mammalia > Rodentia > Sciuridae > Callospermophilus > Callospermophilus lateralis. Next base: position 4,833,626 of record NW_027514584.1, read on the forward strand.
AATATGAAAGGAGCAAGGCCTACTTACAACCAAAGGTAATGCAATCACTAATTCGGCTCTTGTAACCAATCTGATAGAGGCCTCCCACGTACCCACCCAGTTGGGAGTTGTCCATTATAGGTCCCATCAGAAGGACGGCTCTCTTATCACTGAGGGCAATGCCAAAGCTGACCAGGCGACACGAATGGCTGCAACCACTTCCAATTATGGCCCCCTGGGGGAGATATAATGTCCACTTTAGACAGCTCATCTGAAGCCCCTACTTCTTCCAGTAAGAACAAGGATCTTTTCAAGTTCCTTCATACTCTATTCCTTTCCAATTCTCAGTCTTTGACCCTCTTTTTACAGAGCTTCTTCTCCCTCACCCCCTATGACAAAGCCATGCTACAGAATATAGCCTCTTATTGTCAGATATGTCAGCGGACCAACCCTCATACTTCTTTAAGGCCCAAACCTTTTTCTTCCCACCAAGCCCGGGGACATATTCCCGCTGCTGACTGGCAGGTAGACTCCACCAACATGCCCACAGTATGGTGCACTAAATACCTCCTTGTCTTTGTGGACACTTTCTCTGGTTAGGTTGAGGCATTTCCCACTTCCAATAAAATGGCTTCCACTGTAGCTTCAATCATACTGACAGACATCATCCCAAGGTTTGGCATGCCCACTTCCTACAATATGACAATGGCCCTGAGTTTATTTCTAGGATCACACAAAAGGTCTCTCAAGCCCTCTCCTTCAAGTGGCATTGCCACTCTCCATATTACCCCCAGGCTCTAGAGAATGTGGAAAGGGTAAATCGTAGTCTAAAGGAAGTCCTTACCAAATTGACAATGGAATTAAACTTAGACTGGGTAAAACTCCTACCCTTGGCTTTGCTTCAAATCAGAGCTCTCCGTAAGAAACCATTTTTACTGTCTCCCTTTGAGATAATGTATGAAAGAACTCTTATACCCCCTGGGTTGGTGATTTCACAAGGACCTCTCACCCGAGATTTGTCTTTGCCTCTCTTGTTTCATCTCCGCTCGGTACTCTGGAAATATCAGGACTGGCTTCTTCTGGACCCAGTCTCCTCTCCAAACACTCCTCCCTTAACACCTGGCAGTCTAGTCTATTATAATACCCCAGAGGAGAAAGGAACTCTAGCCCCAAAATGGGAAGGCCCCTATCTTGTCATTCTCTGTACCCCCCACTGCCGCCAAACTCTCCTTACCAGATAACCATCTCACTCCCTGGATTCACATTTCTAGATTGAAGCCATATCACCAGGAGGCCCCACCTGCTGACCACAGGACCACTCCAGAGGAACTCCAAGAATCACCTCCTGAACCTCCCCTTTACTCCTGCTCTCCACACCCATCTCACCCATTTAAGCTGCGGCTAACATGGTGTTCCTTGCAACCCAATTCCTCTTAAAGAAGTCACAATGAGCTCTTCCAACACCCTAGTCTTCTCTAACTGCTTGTTTTTTGTGCTCTGCTTATTTTCTGTGCTCTGTCTGGACTGGTCTTTACCCTCCTCACCTACCATGTATTTCTTCACTCTTCAGGAACAATACTCAGAACATGGCATGCAGAAGGTCGGCGCAGTGGATGCAACTACTTGCTTCATCCACAACTGCACCTCTATTTCCATAAAATTGTCACCTGCAAGGACCTTCGTCCCTGGTAGCTGGAACTGGCCTTTCGTTTGCTTCCTTTTTGATCAAACCAAAGACAATTGTCATTGGTGGCCTGAGATATATAATGGGTGCCCCTGTTGGTCATGCAGGTTCCATGATGAACATGGTAGTTATTCTTACCACTCAGTTGGTTACCCTGAAGGGTGGACTTTTCGTTACCTAAAGTGGCATAAAGGCTCTTCATGTGATAACAATGGATGGTATAGTTTAGATATACCTGACCCCAAGGCCAAACGTTGGCACTATGTTGTGTTTGCTGTCTATGCTCGGACAAACTCAGCCAGAACCACAGGGTGGATGACTGTTTTCCGCACCCTGATTACGCCACCTAAGGCAACCATCCAGGTAGTCGAACACATTAAAGAGTCAGAATCAAAACTTCGAGATCTTATCCATAGCTCATTCAAAGAGGATTCAGAGCCTTCAACCCCCTCAGGTCCCCCTTCCACATGGCTCAATTTGCTACACCAAACTCTTCGATTATTAAACTCCACCCCTCTTTCTGTGCCTACTTCTCAGTGCTTTCTCTGTGCTTCACTTAGTTGTCCACTTCTAGCAGTGGTCCCATTAGCGGTAGGAAATATTTCAGCAAAAACCTACAATTTCTCTAAGAAAGGACAACCCCTACATGTGACACGTATCCCACTGTGGGAAAGTTATTTCAACAATACTTTATTTCCTTTCATTTGTTTCCACCTGCCAATAATGAATCCTTTACCCATTTGTTCCTCGAGCTATAGCACCCCATCGAGCCCTGCGTTTATGCAACCTGGACATTTCCTCTGGTGTAATGGGTCTTTAAGTACCTCAATGATCAATGTCTCTGGCACCTGTTTCTTGGTTACTGTAGTTCCTCAGCTGTTTTTGAATACTCCCACCGAATTCCGACAGTTGGCCCTACCTTTCCGCTCCCGTAGGACCGTCTTTCTGCCGGTTCTGGTAGGCCGCACTTTAACAACCTCAGTGGCGAGTCTCGGACTCTCTGGTGGAGCTATAGGTAATGCTCTATGGGCATCCAATGACCTGCAACAAAAACTGCAGGAAGCACTCGATACCACTGCTGAGTCTCTGGGCTCCTTGCAGTGGCAGGTTACTTCATTGGCACAAGTGGCTTTACAGAACCGAAGGGCAATTGATCTTCTCACTGCAGAAAAAGCGGGTACATGCCTGTTTCTCAGAGAGGAATGTTGCTATTATGTTAATGAATCAGGGCTAATAGAAAAAATGTTGTTAAATTGCAGGAATTATCGACCCAATTGCTCAAACCTACCTCCTCCAATCCCATAATGGGGTTCTTTCAATCCTCTCTTGCCATGTACTTACTACCTATCTTGGGGCCCCTTATTGGGATGCTCCATTTTTGTGCTCTCTTAACCTGCATAAAAAAGTTCCTTCAAACCCAACTGCAAATATTTCTAATCAAACTTTCAACCACCTTTTGCTTAGGCACTTCCAGCCTCTGATGATCAATGAACCCCCAACATCTCCAAGAGAACAGTTCACTCAGTGATGAAGATCACTACCAGGCACGATGGAATGCAACGGACATCAGACAGTGGGAGGCAACGAGCTTGGAGAACCTCTTAATCTGCCATCCTGGATTCATGAGTCTTTATCACCTTCTAAGCTTCCTCATGGCCCTTGGCCTCTTCTATGTCAGTCACCCAACATGGAACTTCTGCCAAAAATTGACCTTTGCTTTAATTTTTATCTTCATTCTGTTTTTATTCGCTCTGATCTTCTTCAGTTGCTGATGATGCCATGTCCAGGCAATGCTTCCAGTATTTCCTAGAGTCTCTGTTACAGGACCAGTGGCTGATACCAATAATCTCCTCCATCCAGGACTGGTTCCATGTCATCGACAACTTTTGGCTTCAGGGAACTTTCATACACTTCACCCCTATGGAAGTAGCTGTCTACACCACTGGGTTTTATTTCTGGCTGCCATGATATCCCCAGACCTGCCCCCCGAGCATTCTTCCACTTCCATTTCTAGTCCCCACAGCATCCCCACACAGCAGGAAGCAGCCAGATCTGACAAATGACGCCCCACTTCCTAAGAAAATAAAAAGGGAGAAATGTTGGGAAAACTATAAATGGCAGCCATACCCCAGAGAAAAACACCAACATGTGCCTAAGGACTTCTTCTTCTCAAGTTCTTCTTTTCTGCAGTGGCGTGAAAAGTTCCCGCCCTTGTGAACTCTTCCGCCAGCGCCAATTTCAAATCTCGCTGGTGTGGAACCTTAGCCCTAATGAGAACTAATTCCTGGGCTCTGGAGCTGATATCTGAAAGAACTTATTCTCAGAACATGAGACAAAACCACAAACCCACAACCACACCCACAAAGGCACCTCCTTCCCCCACATACGTCTGTGACTATTCGGAGTGTTCTCTGACTGGTGGGCCATACTATGTTCCTCCGAAATGGCCTGTCTTGTCTCAGATCTTGTCTCCTTGGCAAACTCTGTGAAGTTGACAGGAGCCAGCGGTGAGGCACTACCTGCTTTCTCAGGAAAGGCCCCTCTTCAGAGCACTTCTGGCATTTGAACATCCTAACATCAGAAGGTACCAAGAAAGACTGACCCTGTCCTTGGTAAATCCAAACAAGTGAGACCACTGGGACTGGGACTGGGACTGCCTCTGGGTGCCTGGCTTCCTGGATCCCAAGTTCAGAGAGTTCCAACACCAAGGAAGTGAGGTGATGTCACTTCCTTCAATAACTGAATGAGGTCACTGCCTTGGCAACCACTTTGTCTCAACAGTTGATTCCTATGGTCCCTTTAGATGGAGGCTGCCCCTACTTCCTGTGACCCTTTCACAAGTTAGAATGGTATATAATCCATAGGCTCTCAGGAACAGCTATCCACACAGGCCTGGTTTGGTCCGTCTTCTCTACATTAAGAAGACAGAGGCTGATTCAGACACCAAACTTCATCCTACCAGGTTGTTTTCCATGGAAGATGACTTTTGCTCTCTCAGATCCTTCATAGCTGCCTACATCTTCTCCAGGGATCATTTCTGCATATACCTTTGAGGTTCTCAGCAGGTGGAAGATCCCATACATTCCTGTATTGTAAGACCAACACTGTCACTGATTTTCTGTAAAGTTATATTGAGGGAACAGTGTATGGTTAGTGTTAATAACATTTTCAATTTCGGTTAGGAACCATTCTGCTCGATGAACAATGGTATTGGGACCCTGCAATATTTATAAGAATATGGAGGTGAAATATATGAACAAAAAGAGAAATCTAAGTAAGATTTGAAGCCCAGAAGGTCACTGGGTCCTTTATTTGGATCCTTAGCCTTGAATTACGTTCTGCACAGATGTCTCAGATAAATCGATATACAATGGCATAGGATCTTGTACCTTGGATGATTGAATGTAGAAGAGAACATCCAGTCAAAAAGTGATAGTCGGTAGGATTAGGAAGACAGTAGGTAGGTTTAGGAAGAAGAATGAATATAGGATTTGAACTTAAGTTTTTTAGCAATAGGGTTTCGGTTACAGAGTGAATGTTAGTGTCAGCACATGTGAAGATTCAGTCACAATGATGAACTGGGGAAAATATGTAGGAAAGCAAATATCAATAGACACATTACAAAATCATTCAAATTATAAAGTGAATGACAGCATTAGACATATTCAACAGGGTTGAGTTTGAATATATAATCTTTGGAAGAAACAAATATGTAGTCACCAATAGGATTTTCATTTGAGACCAGTAGGCAACCTGGACATGGATGTTTTTAGTAATCCATGTTCACTTTCCACTTAGGTATGGTACAATCATAAGTGTGAACTTTGCTTTTTATGTTCAGAATATTACTGTGATAAAATGTATATGTAGATCAGGTTACATGTATTTCTTCCACCATTTCTGGGAGCAATATTTTGAAGACATATTAATTAGTATTGGGGGTACAAAGAGGTGTACCCTGTGTCTATGAATATAGAGATAATGTATGAATAGACCATACAGTGAATAAATAATATAACTGGTTCCACTTAATATGTGCTACACAAAAATCTTCCCACTCTCATCCACAACAATGCCTTGATATTACCTTCACCCCAAATACCACATTTAGAGTAGATGAGTTAGAAATTCTGTGAATACATATCTGGAAGTGAATATTCTCAGGAGTTCACAACCTTGGAGGTGAAGAGGAGTTTCCAAAAGTAAGTGACATGGTAAACACTAGACAAACATGGAGCTCTGCTGGCCTAAAGACTTCTTGAGAAACTTCCTCGGAGGTTGGGCACTTGAAATATATGTTGATTTCAGGAGCTTTAGCTTCCTTTGTGGTGAGACCATCAAAGATGCATCTGCATCTATGTGACCTGGAGGACATGGTATCTTATTTTCCAATGAACATGAGGCAGCAGTGCTGAATTCTCTCTTTGTAGGTCAACTGTGGCCACTGGGGTCTAAGTGTCTCCTCATGTGGACTGTGAAGCCATTTGGTCATCCTCCAATTTTCGTGGTTTTTCTTGATGCTGCACTGGGAGTTTGGTATTTGCTTCACGAAATAGAAGGAGTTCAACTGGGACACAGTGCTGGAGGGAGTTCTGTTACGTGTGGTGGGACAGGGCCTGTAGGATTATGCACCAACCAGGCTTCTGTCCAACATAGCTTGCCCCCTTGACCAAAGCAATCTGATTCTGAACATTGCCCTGAAACCTCTCCATACAACAAATGCCTTTACATGTAAGGGTCTACTGACTACACAATGTCAGTAACAAGCCATTTGGAAGCCAATGGTAGATCCACATGATACCACCACAGTTGTTTTATCTCTCACCTGCGCACCTTTGCCCTAGGCCCACTACTCAACAGGCTCCAACTAACTGGCATCTCTTATCTACACCATTTTTGTGAAACCCTGTCAATCAAGGCACTGTCTGGTACACTCATCATCAGCAACAGGATATCCAATGGTTCTCCAGTGCCACCTGGTCATGGGAATTTCAAAAATTTCATGGTATATATCTAGCCATTTTTTAAGAATGAAGTTGGAGGCACTGAGTGTTTCAATTATTTCAATAACCATTAAATGGTGAGGAAGCTAATTTCAATGAAAGCTCTGGGGGACTCTCACAGGCAAGGCTTCCCAAAAAGTGGCCAAAAGGTCACATGAAGCAAGGCCCATTGAGGTCTACAATGTGAAGTCCATGTGTTTTTTGACTATCAACTATGGCTGCCAAATCTTTCAGAATAAAATCATGTGATATCCTGGCTAAGATTCCCAGTGCTCTGTGGAAAGCCACCCTGGGCCTAGATCTCAGTTTCCAATGGCGAATCTTATGTGTGGCCTCCTAATATCCCAACACAATTCATGGAAATACTTCTCTGAGATCAGTTCCAGAACTCAGTCTCTATGGGGAATCACACCAGAGTTCAAGCCCAGGTGGACCCAGTCATCTCTTCCTACCATCACACAAATGACCACAATTAAAACCAAAAATCTCCCACATGGCCCTCATTTTCTTATATATAGACACTCATCATAACCTCTGGCTGGAGGTTTCCATGAGGGGTGCAGCCCAAGGCAGTGTCCAAAATAAGCTCCCATGCCCCTCATTTGCCTAAAGTCATGGTGGCCTGGACATACTTCCTGTGAACCAGGAGTGATCAAATAGGCCTTCCATTAATACTGCTCCACTTCTCCAATTTGAGGCCTACTGACTGTGTGTTTTAGATTCTTTATGTGAATTGGAGTCATGAGAAATCCGAAGCAACTATGAGCTAGCCTCTGCAGAATTTAAAGAATTCACTTGACCCAAAGGATCTCTATTCTCACTTAATGAAGATCAGTAACCTTACAGAGGAAGTCGAGAGGCTGTATCCACAATTACTGTTTTTTTAGCCATTTTGGTTTTGGATGCCCACATAGCAGGAGTTGGCCATCCATAAGGCAAACCACAGTCCATTAATAAATTTGTTAGGATGAATGCTGGGAAGCTTTCTAATAGACAGTACACATCCATTGATGCATTATCTTTTCTAATGTCTACAACTACGGACAGTGGAATACAGATATAGAAACACTCACCTTGTCAAAAGACTTACTAGAAACAGTCCACTCCAAACCAAACAAACCACCTTTCCTACCTATTTTCAGAACATGAGACAAAACCACAAACTCACACCCACACTCACAAAGGCACTTCCTTCCCACAAGTAGGTCTGTGACTATCCGGAGTGTCCTCTGACTGGTGGGCCATACAATGTTCCCCCAAAATAGCCTGTCCTGTCCCCGATCTTGTGTCTTTGGCCAACTCTCTGAAGTTGTTAGGAGCCGGCGGTGAGGCACTACCTTCTTTCTCAGGAAAGGCCCCTCTTCAGAGCTTTTCTGCCATTTGGCCATCCTAACATTAGTAGTTACTAAGAAAGAATGACTCTGTCTTCGGGAAATCCAATAAATGAGAACACTGGAATGGGGACTAGGACTGGCACTGTTTAACTGGCTTCCTGGATCCCAAGTTCAGAGAGTTCCATCACCAAGGAAGTGAGGTGAGGTCACTTCCTTCAGGAACTGAATGAGTTCACTGCCTTGGCAACCATTTTGTCCTAACAGTTGCTTCCAAGGTTCCCATGAGATGGAGGCTGCCCCTGCTTCCTGTGACACATTCACAAGTTAGAATGGTATATCAACCATAGGCACCGGGGAACAGCTCTCCACACAGGTCTCATTTGGTCCATCTTCTCTACATTAAGAATAGAGAGGCTGATTCAGACACAACCCTTCATCCTGACCAGGTTGTTCGCCATGGAAGATGACTTTTGCTCAATCAGGTCCTTCAAAGGTGCCTACATCTTCTTCAGGAATCATGTCTGCATGGACCTTTGAGGTTCTCAGGAGGTGGAAGATCCCCTACATTCATGTATTGTAAGACCAACTCTGTCCCTGCTCTTCTGTAAAGTTAGTTTGAGGTAACTGTGTATGGTTAGGGTTGATAACATGTTCGATTTGGGTTAGGAATCATTCTGCTGCATGAATAATGGTATAGGGGGACTCTACAGAAGACTCGAGAAATCGAGGAACAATTGTCTCCTCGACTCAGTGATATTTTGTGTCAGATTTGGTATTGCCAGCCCAGAGGGTTTTGCCTGTTACTCAGTCCTGGTCTCAGTTTTGGACGTCCATTGCCTGTCTTTATTGTCTTGTCTTGTCTGTGTTGTGTGTTGTTGCATTCACTGTTTGTGTATCTTTCATTATGGGACAGAGCACTTCAATGTCTCTGTTCCTGACCCTTGATCACTGGACCAAAGTTCACCTAAGGGCACCGAATCTTTCTTTTTCAGTAAAACTCCAGATCTGCCAGACTCTCTGTGCCTCAGAATGACCCACCTTTGGAGTTGGATGGCCACTAGAAGGATCTTTCTACTTCCCACTAATTTAAAATGTCAGAGATATTGTCTTTCAGCTGGGCACACATAGCCATCTGGATCAAGAGCCATATATCTTAACGTGGCAGGACCTCTGCAAATCTCCTCCTCCATGGGTGAAGCCTTTACTTGTCCCTTCCCCTGCTCCCACTCCTTCCCCCATGATCTCTCAAACCCTCTGGTCCTCCTCCTCCTCCACCTTCTGTTCTTCCTGAGTCACAAGATTTGACTCTACTGGACTCTCCTCCCCCTCCTTATACCTGCCCTAGTCCCCCAACCACCAACACCCTCTAAGTGATTCCCCTGCAGCTGACTCAGCCTCTCTGCCATTGGAAGAATCTAAGCTGGCCCAGCGCCCTCCAGATAACTCCCCCGCGGCACACACAGGCCCTCATCCCCAGGAGGAAGTTGGCCGGGCTAAGGGAACTCGCTGGCAGCGAATGATTGAAAAACCAGGAACTCCCGTGATGCATCCCTATGTCCCTATGGACCATTGATTGACGAAGGCCATGGGGGGAAATGCAAGCCTACAAATATTGGCCTTTCTCCTCTTCAGACCTATATAACTAAAAAATAACAATCCCCCTTTTTCCGAGGACCCCACTTGGCTCACAGGTCTGGTTGAGTCATTGATGTTTTCACACCTGCCTACTTGGGATGACTGTCAACAATTCCTAGAGACTCTCTTCATGACAGAGGAACAAAAGAGAATCCTCCTGGAAGCTAGAAAAAAATCCTCGAACCAGATTGGAGACCGACACATCTTCCCAACTTAATCAAAGCTGGTTTTCCCTTGAAACAACCCAACTGGGACACCAACACCTTTGAAGTTAGAAAGCATCTGTCCACTTATCGCCAGGTTCTAATAGTGGGCATCCGAGTGTCCGATAGGTGACCAACTAATTTGGCCAAGGTAAGAGAGATTATTCAAAGGCCCGATGAATCTCCCTCTATGTTTCTAAAGAGAATTATGGAGGCATATAGAAGATATACTACTTTGGATCCTCAGGCAGAGGATCAAAAGGCATCTGTCATGATGGCCTTTATTGGGCAAGCTGCCCTGGATATTAAAAGAAAGTTACAATGCTTAGATGGATTACAAGATATGACTTTGAGAGATTTAGTCAGAGAAGCCAAGAAAGTATACCTTAAGAGAGAAACTGAGGAAGAGTAGGGAGCAAAGGGAGGATAAAAGAAACGAAAGACAGACTAAAGCGTTGACTAAGGTCCTGGTCACAAAAACAAAAGGGCCAGGAATTAAGAAACAGGGAGACAGAAAGGGATACCTGGTCCCACGCCAGAGGCCACCCCTGGCCTCAGATCAATGTGCCTACTGTAAAGAAAAAGGACACTGGGCCAAAGAGTGCCCTAGAAAGAGACAGCCACGCCAGCCAGCCATTCTGACTCTGAGGATGACTATGAAAGTCGGGGAGCAGATTCCCTCGCCAAGTTCAGGGTAACTTTTGAAGTGGAGGGGACACCAGTAAACTTTGAAGTGGATAAGGGGCAATATACTCAACCCTAAGGCCACATTGGGCCCTCTATCATATAAAAGGTCTCTAGTTAAAGGGGCTAATGGCAGTAAATATCCGGCTTGGACAACTAAGAGGATCATGCACCTGGGGAAAAGAAAAATCCATCACTCCTTCTTAGTAATCCCAGAATGCCTGGCCCCATTGATGGGCAGAGATCTGCTCACCAAGCTCTGGGCCAAAATAACTTTTAACCCTGAAGGCCCCCAAGTGGAATTTCTATATCCTTCAGTAAAAACTCCTGTAGTCACAGCTCTAAATATGTCAGTAGAAAATGCACATCAACTCATTCACCTGGGTTCAAAGAAACTGCAGGTATTTTTGAAGTATCAAGAACAGATTTTTCCACTAACTGACTCACAGCAAATAGAAATAACTGAATGGGTAAAAAAAGCCTGTCAAGTCCATCAATTGCTAAATGCTTACCCTTCCAAGCTTCCTGCAGGAAAGCACCTACGTGGAACCAGACCAGGAAAATTCTGGGAAGTTGACTTTACTGAAATTAAGCCAGCAAGGTATGGACATAAATATCTCCTAGTCTTTGTAGATACATTTTTAGGCTGGATTGAAGCCTTCCCCACTAAAAGAAAAAAAAAAAATAGAAACAGCGAAAATGGTGGTCAAGAAGATCCTGAAAGATATTTTCCAATGATACGGCCTGCCAAAGGTAATAGGTCTGATAATGCACCGGCGTTGGTGGCCCAGGTAAGTCAGGGTTTAGCCAGGAACCTGGGGATTAATTGGAAGTTATATTGTGCTTACAGACCCCAGAGTTCAGGACAGGTAGAAAGAATGAATAGAACCATTAAAGAGATCTTACCGAAATTAAGCTTAGAGAGCAGCATAAAAGATTGGACTATTCTCCTGCTTTATACAATGTTTCATGCAAGAAATTCTATCTCTGTTTCTTTGAGTAACATCATCCCCTGTGAAATTCTCTAGGTTGCTTGTCCTCCAGTAAGGGATCTAAGCCCAACTCTAAGACCTAACGATCCCCTCCACACCCCCTCGCTTGACAGACTTAAAGCTCTTGAAAGAACTCAGCGATACATTTGGAAACAGCTTGCCACTGCCTACCAAACTGGGGACTAGGGGACTCCACATCGATATCAAGTAAGAGATTTCATCTACGTAAGACGATATCAGGTGTCATCCCCAGAACCCTGCTGGAAAGGACCATTCCAGGTGCTACTTGTAACATCTACAGTGGTAAATGTAGACGGAATCACTTCCTGGATCCATGCCTCTCAACTCAAGCCTGTGCCCAGTCCACACTCTGGCTGGTAACTGGAAAAGACTGGTAACACTTTCAAATTGCATATTCACCGTGTGTATAAGGCTATAGACTCTCTCCTTGGCCACAAGCAGTCCTAACCGTCATCAGCCTTTTCAGCAGCGATGCCTGATCACAAATTCTACTGGAAAAGAAGTTTAATCTATCTCGCATACAGCCCCCTTAGGGACCTGGTGACCATCTCTCCACCCAGACATTTCTCAGCTGCCTATAGGTCTTTCATATTGGGATATCCCTGATGAAGAGGATCCCACTAAAATTCCATTAAATCCCTTCCGTACCATAGATAATGGAAAGGAACTTTATGGATGTAGGGACACACCAGCCAGATGCAGGTTGGCTAGCCTAGATTACTATGTTTGCCCGGCCGACTATCAAAGCCACAAACAGCCATGGCTGTGTGAAGGAAAAGCCGACTTCTTCTGTAAGTCAAGGGGATGTGAGCATACAGGGGCTGCATGGTGGAACCCAAATTCCTCATCAAATTCAGTACACAGCATTGGCCATATTACGAATTAGATAACAAAAACTGATGGCCCCCAGAGGGGTCTCTAGATCCTCAAATCCTGCGTGACATTTTTAACATCTGCAAGTGCTCAAAAGAGTGAAAGGAGATTCCCCTAAGTGAAGGCCTTTTCCATCCTTCGCTCACATCCTGAACTATGCTTATTCAATAGATCCTCACATTCAGCCTTCTGCTCCAGAGTCTCTGCTGTCACTTCCACCACAGCAACCTGATTTCTCCCATACAATTAATAGATCAAAAACCCAAACCTCCGCTAGTTGTCAGAGCATTGCCCCCTTGCTGTGGTAGCAGGTACTGAGGTACCACTCCACCCACTCACTCTTCTCTTCTCCTGTCAGTGCCCGCACCAGGTTGCACCAGGTCCTTTTACCAGCTAACCCAAAGCTCAAACAAGCTGAGGAGGGCCCTCAGAACCCTATCCAAGATGTAATGAAAATGGCCTTTAAAGTTGCCTTGTCATCCTTGAAAACAGTTTACTAATAATTTAAAGACCCTCACATGCATTTTGGGAAACTCACTACCGTCTTCCCCTCTGCTATACCTGTTCTACTGCTCAAGTTTTTGTTCCTAGGAAAATCCCAAACTTTCCCATTATTCTTTTACATCTCTCCTTCCTCATTCTCAGATCCTCGGAGCTGCTCTCAGCCCCACCTTCCCCATCTTCCTCTCTGTACCAGGCCCACAGAAAAGTCTTAACTGACCTTCTCCAGAAGTCTTCACCATGGCTGACTTTAGGACTTTCAGCAAAAGAGTCCCTATAAAAGAGTTCAATGTAGTTAAACTTCCTCTTTTCATGTTGCCCTGTTCTACTTGGCCACTGGCTAAAAAAATCAGCACTCCTAAGCTAGACACCCCCTCACTAGTTTTTCACCAAAATATGTGAACAAGGCCTCTGGCCTTCACCTGGGGCTTCACAGAGATGGCTGCATTTCTAAGTTAAAGAAGTTAGCAACTGGGCTCCGTGGTAACAGCTGGCAGGGGGAAATAAGAAAGGGAAGAAAAAGCTCTTCGCCTCCCAGGTGTCCTTGAAAAGTTAACTTGCCCAGAACAGAGGAAAAAACAGAAACAAAAACTGCTTTTTTCAACTTCTGCAGACTGTGAAATTCTGAGCCCCTTTCCTTACGTGTTGGGCACAAAATTCTGAAACTACCTAAACTTGGGTTTCAGAGGCTTACTTGATTACAATAGAATCAATGCCCTCTAAATCCGGTTGCAACCAAGTAGGACTGTTTCCCTGTCTTCAGTGCTATGTTAGGTGCCTTGCCGTCCCTACTACAGCATAATTCTATATACTTAAACATTGTTTATGTTTTCATGAAATGGTCAACACATGTGATTAATTGTGTAATGGTGCAGATGTTTCCCAGAGTGCTCTATCACGACGTAGGTTCATTTGAAGATCAAATAGGGGGGCATACAACCCGGTTCCACTGAAAATATATATCCCTCACTTTAGCCATCCTATTAGGAATAGGAATTGTTGCACTGGTGGGCACGGGAACCACTGCCTTTGTCCATGGGACTCAACAAATGACCCAACAAATGACAGAAATAGACCAAAACTAAGATACTAGAAACCTCCATCAGAGTTTTGCATGAATCTTTAACGTCTCTCTCTGAAGTTGTTTTTCAGAACACTCGAGGGTTGGGCCTCCTCTTCATGAGAGAAGGGGGCCTTTGTGCTGCATTTAGGGAAGAATGTTGTTTGTATGCCGAGCATACTGGAGTTGTAATAAAATGTATGAGTAAATTAAAAAGACGTCTTGAAGAGCATCAATGATAGAGAGAGGCCCAAAAAGGTGGTTTGAGTCTTGGTTCACACAGTCCCCCTGTTTAACTACATTTTTATCTACCCTGGCCTGTATAATAATAATCCTCATATTATTGCTAACTATAAAAGCATGTTTTCACAACCGTGTAATTTCTTTTCTCCAGGCTCAAGTTGGACGAGTTAAACTTATGGTAATACCCCACTAGAATACATAGAATGTGACACCCCCCAATGATCATTTTTATGACTAAAAGTAGCCAGAAGAAGAAGTGGGAAATAAAAGGTTAATAAAATAGGTACTTGTCACTTCCTGTTTTTCTGTATGCTTAAAAAAACACTGTTGAAATCTTGAGAAATGCTTGCAAATCTTGTTCCCAGTATGTGCTGTCTTCAACTGCCAAACTGCAGAATGTGCTCACTCACCCAGTTTCACGCAAATCGCCCACTCACCCTGATTCATCAATAAACTTCCCTCCCTGCCCTCTCCAGGTAAAGTATATAAGCTCTCCATAAGCTATTCTCAGGGCTGTCTGCTCTATTCAAGTGAGCTCTGAGCACCAGAATTCTGGACCCTCAATAAACCCTTTGCTATTGCATGAGATACTCTGTTGGTGGTCTCCTCCTGGGAAGCTCGCCCGACATTATTAGGATGATTGAATGTAGAAGAGAATATCAAGTCAAAAAGGGATAGTTGATAGGATAAGGAAGATAGTAAGTACGTTTAGGAAGAAGTGTGAGTATAATATCTGGAACAAAAGTTCTTTAGCTATAAGGTTTCTGTTAGAGAGTGAATTTTAATGTCAGCACAGGTGAAGAGTCAGTCACAATGATGAACTGGGGAAAATATGTAGGAAAGCAGATATAAATAGAGAAATTATAAAATCAGGCAAAGTATAAAGTGAGTGATAGGATTAGACATTTTGAACAGGGTTGAGTTTGAATATATAATCATAGGAAGAAACAAATATGTAGTCACCAATAGGATTAACATTTGAGAGCATTAGGCAAATTTCAGGTGGATGAATATTTCTGAGAATAATCTTGTGAATAGTTGATTATAAACCCACATACATGAACATGAAAGAATTTAGGGAGTGTACATAAGACACATATGTTTCATATTTTGAAAAATCTGGAGAGTACACACAGACAAAAAAAGTAGCAATATATATGTCAATCAAATTTTATCATAAAATATATATCATCCACAGATCCAAAAATATTCATTTTACTGAACATGGATTTGTGAATAATGTTGTTCAACTAGAAAGCTCACCCATAGTTTGAATATTCAGTACCAACAGGGTTTAGTAGGAGTGATCTCGTCTCATAATTTGTATCTGCCAAGTCAGCCAAATCACAAGAATGTACATGTGGTACCAGGTAGGATTCTATATGTGCATATAAAAATACACATGGTGAATAGGCTACAGAAAAAGGGAGACAGGAATTCACATATTTGTTAACTTTAAAAATACATGAAGAACAATTTCAACAAACAATTGACTAGAATTATAACTCCTACTCTGTATCATGCGGAAGGCAAGTCCAACTATACAACATGCCTCCTCTGCACTGCTTGTATTTCTATTCTGTTTGGGTTATTTTTCTCCATCATATTAGCATTAGTAGTCAGAGTCTGGTAGGGTATGGGTTAGTGTCAGGGATTCAGTATTTTGAATGGAAAATAGGAAATTGAATCCAATGTGTATGCAAACATATGCTACAGAAAAATCTTCCCACTCTCATCCAGAACAATGCCTTCACATTACCTTCGCCTCAAGTAAGACACAATCAGAGGAGAAGAGTTAAAAAATCTGTGAATACCTATCTGGAATGGAAAATGCTCCAGATTTCACATCATTGGAATTGGTTGAGGAGTTTCTAGAAGTAATGGACAGTGCCCCTAAGGTTGGGCACTTGAAAAATATGTTGTTGTCAGGAGCTTTAGCTTACTTTGTAGTGAGACTCAAAGCTGAGTCTGCATCTACGTGACCTGGATGACATGGTTACTTATTTTTCAATTAAATGAGGCAGCAGTGCTGAATTCTCTCTTTGTAGGTAAACTGTGGCCTCTGAGTGCTAAGTGTCTCCCCGTGTGGAGTGTGAAGCCATTTGGTCATCCTATAATTTTTGTAGTGTTTTTGCTGCTGCCCTGGGAGTTTGGTATTTGCTTCAGAAAATACAATGAGTTTAAATGGGACACAGTACTGGAGGGAGTTCTGTCAGGTGTGGGGGGAAGGGTCTGCAGGAGAATGCACCAACCAGTCGTTTATCCCACGTAGCTTGATCCCTTGGCAAAAGCAACATGATTCAGAACATTGCCCTGAAACCTCTCCATATAACAAGATGCCTTTACATATAAGGGTCTGCTGGCGGCACCATGCCAGTCACAAGCCTTATGTAATCCAATGGTAGATCCTCATGGCCCTACCACTGATGTTTTATCAAACACCTGCCCACCACTACTCTAGGCCACTACTCAGCAGGCTCCAACTTACTGGCATCTCTGTTCTACACCATTTTCATGAAACTCAGTCAATCAAGGCACTATCTGCTATACTCATGAATAGCAACAGGACATCCAAAAGTTTTCCAGTGCCACCTGGTCATGGGAATTTCAAAAATTTCATGGTATTTATCTAGCCATTTTTCAAGGATGAAGTTGGAGGCACTGTGAGTTTCAATTCATTCAGGAATCATTAAATGTTGAAGAAGCTCATTTCAATGAAAGCTCTGGAGAACTCTCACAGGCAAGGCTTCCCAACGAGTGCCCAAAAAGTTCACATGAAGCCAGGCCCATTGAGGTCTACAATGTAAGGATCATGTGTGTTTTGACTCTCAACTCAGCCTGCCAAGTATTTAAAAATAAAAGCATGTTGTATACTGGCTGAGATTCCCAGTGCTCTGTTGAAAGCCACCCTGGGCTTAGATCTCACTTTCCAAGGGCGATTCTCATGCGTGGTCTCCTAAAATCCCAACAAAATTCATGGCAATACTTCTCTGAGTTCAGTTACACAACTCAGTCTCTAAGGGGGATCACACCAGTGTTCAAGCCCAGGTGGACCCAGTCATTTCTTCCAACCTACACACAAATGATCAAAATTATAACCAAAACACTCCCACATGACACTAATCTTCTTCCATGTAGTCATTCATCATCACCTCTGGCTGAAGGTTTCCATGAGGGGCGCAGCCAAAGACAGTTTCCAAAATAAGCTCACTTGCCCCTCATTTGCCTAAAGTCAGGGTGGGCTGGACACCCTTCCTGTGAACCAGGAGTGATCAAATAAGCATGCCTTTAATACTGCTCTGTTTTTCCAATTTGAGGCCAACTGACTTTCAGATATAGATTCTTAATGTGATTTAGAGTCATGTGAAAAACCAAGCTCCTCTGCAAAGCTTGGAAGAACTCATTTGACCCAAAGAACCCCTATTCTCACATGATGGAGGTCAGAAACCTAACAGAGGAAGGCAAGTGACTTCATCCACAGTGACTGATCTTTGTGCAATTATGGTTTTGGATGCACACATGGGATCATTCTTTAGATCCATCAGGTGCTGAGAATCTAAGTCACAGTCACACACAAAGCCAAGAGGCTAATTCAGCTACATCCCTTACGAAAGCAATTAAGAAAAGAACCACAGGTGATGCCCATTCATTTCCATTTCAAAACTGTTTTCTTCAGGCTTCAGAAAGTGGTGGTCTGAGGCAAAGACCTTCCAGACATTCAGGGCACAAGAACAATAGTTAAGCAAAAGACCCAAAGCATGGTCTCTCCACTGAGACTTTCCTGCTAACACTGATATCTGACATCCATGGCAACAGAACAATACGTAAGCAAAAGGCGCAAACATGGTCTTTCCACTGAGACTTTCCTTGTCACTCTGATATCTGAGTTTTCTGAGAATCTCACCATTCTTTTCACCTATCCAGTACATGGCCAAGTCACAGAGCTTGGAGGTGGTACATATCTTGGAAACAAATCCATAAGCCAATTCTGGAGAGTTGCCAGATTTTAGGAAGAAAACAGGAACTTAGGAAGATAGCAGGTGTTGCCCATGGATAAGACAAGTTGCAGTCCATTCTTTAATTGGCCAGGATGAATGATGGGAAGATTTATACTAGACTAGACATCCATTAATGCATTATCTTTTCTAATGTCTACAACAACCGACACAGTGGGATACACAGACATAGGAGCACTAGTCTTGTCAAACGACTTACTAGAAACAGTCCACTCCAAAACAAACAAACCGACTTTTCTACCTATTCTCAGAACATGAGACAAAATCACAAACGCACACCCACTCCCACAAAGGCACGTCCTTCCCCCAAGTAGGTCTGTGACTATGCAGAGTGTCCTCTGACTGGTGGGCCATACTATGTTCCCCCAAAATGGTCTGTACTCTATCAGATATGGTTTCCTTGGCCAACTCTGTGAAGTTGTCAGGAAAAATTGGTGAGCCACTACCTGCTTTCTCAGGAAAGGTCCCTCTTCAGAGATCTCCTGGCATTTGTCCTTCCTCACATCAGTAGGTACCAACAAAGACTGACTCTGTCCTTGTTAAATCCAACCAAGTGAGCCCACTTAGACTGGGACTGGAACTGCTTCTGGGTGCCTGGCTTCTTGGATACCAAGTTCAGAGAGTTCCATCACCAAGGAAATGAGGTATGTCACTTTCTCTGCAACTGAATGAGGTCACTGCCTTGGCAACCACTTTGTCCTAACAGTTGCTTCCAAGGGTCCCATGAGATGGACCCGGCCCCTACCTCCTGTGAAAATTTCACAAGTTAGAATGGTATATCAACCACAGGCACCTGGGAACAGCTCTCCACACAGGCCTGGTTTTGTCCATTTTCTCTACAATAAGAAGAGAGAGGCTGATTCAGACACATCACTTCATCCTGACCAGGTTGTTTGCCATGGAAGATGACTTTTGCTCTCTCAGGTCCTTCATACCTGCCTAAAACATCTCCAGGTATCATTTCTGCATGGACATTTGAGGTTCTTGGTAGGTGGAAGGTACGCTACTTTCCTGTATTGTAAGAACAACTCTGTCCCTGCTCTTCTGTAAAATGAGATTGAGGGAACAGTGTATGTTTCAGGTTAATAACAGGTTCGATTTGGGTTAGGAATCATTCTGTGTGAGGAATAATGGTATTGGAACCTACGATATTTACAAGAATATAGAGGTGAAATATAAGAATGAAAACAGAAATCTAGGTATGATTTGAAGCCCAGAAAAGCACTGGGCCCTTGACTGGGATACTTAGCTTTGAATTATGTTCTGCAAAGATGTTTCAGATAATTCGATATACAATGGCATACGACCTTGTACCTTGGATGATTGAATGTAGAAGAGAACATCCAGTCAAAAAAGGATAGTAGGTAGCAGTAGGAAGATAGTCGGTAGGTTTAGGAAGAAGAGTGAATATAAGATTTGGACCAAAAGTTTTTTCCCAAAAGGGTTTTCCTTAGAGAGTGAATGTAAATGTCAGCACTTATGAAGAATGAGTAACTATGATGAGCTGGGGAAAATATGTAGAAAAGCAGATATCAATAGAGACATTATGAAATCCGGCAAGTATAAAATGAGTGATAGAATTAGACATTTTCTACAGGGTTGAGTTTCAATATATAATCTTATGAAGAAACAAATATGTAGTCACCAATAGGATTGTCATTTGAGAGCATTAGGCAACCTGGACATGGAGGTTTTAGTAATCCATGTACACTTTCCATTTCGGCATTGGTACAATCATAAGTGTGACTTTTACATTTTTTTTCAGAATATTACTGTGATAAAATGTATATGTTGATAAGGTGACATGAGTATTTCTACCACCATTTCTGGGAGCAATATATTGAAGACGTAAAATTATTATTGGGGTTACAAAGTGGTGTAACCTGTGTCTATGAATATAGAGATAAAGCATGAATAGACCACACTGTGAATAAATAATATAACTTGTTCTAACTTTAAATAATGGATTGAACTGATATCTGAAAAATTACAAGAAATTTTATATTGGTATACAATCATTCATTCCAATCAGTTATACATCTAATGGTAATATTAGTGTTTTTGTTTATCATGGAGAGTGTGTGAGTTTTGCTTCAATAGTGATTATGGAAATCGAAAATAATGTGTTTGGAAAGAATTCTCATGAAAAGACCAGTCAAGAAACCCAGACAATTCTGAAGCAAGAAGTGATTAAAGTTGAAACAAATGCCTATAAATTTGTGAACTTGTGGATGAAATGTATATCCTATGATGTGCAAACACTGAAGAAATAGTAATGTACCAGTGTTGAATATAAATGAACATCAAATTACATATCATGTTCCATAAAAATCTACTTGCATTGATGTTAGACTGGGTTAGTTACTGTAGAATTATTAGGATTTGTATGAACCATTCACTGAAGTTAGTTTTCAGTACTAGTAAACAAATATGTATTTCAGGTGGTGAACATGTCTGAGAATAATCTTGTGAAATGTTGATTATAAATCCACATACATGAACATGAACGAATTTAGAGAGTGTATATAAGACACATATATTTTATATTTTGAAAAATATGGAGAGTGTATGTATATATACAAAAAAACAAATACAGACATTAAAGAGTAGCAATATATATGCCAATCAAAATTCATCCTTAAATATATGTCATCCACAGATGCAAAATATTTATTTTACTGAACATGAGCTTATATATAATGTTGTTCTACTAGGAAGGTTGTAGGTTGAATTTTCAGTTCCAACAGCGTTTAAGAGAATTGAGCTCTTCTCACAATTTGTTTCTGCCAAGTCAGCCACCTCACAAAAATGTACATGGGATACCTGGTAGGATTCTATATGTGCATATGAATATATATGGGTGAATATGCTACAAAGAAAGGGAAACAGGAATTCACACGAATTCACATATTTGTTATCTTTAAAAACACATGGAGAACTATTTCAATTAAAAATTGACTATATTTATGAATCCTACCTTATATAATGCAAATGGCAAGTCCAACTATACAACATGCCTCCTCTGAACTGCTTGTATTTCTATTGTGTTTGGGTTATTTTTCTCTTTTCTACTAGGATGAGTAGTCTGAGTCTAGTAGGGAGGGGTTAGTGTCAGGTATTCAGTATTTTGAAAGAAAAATTGGAAAATGAATCCAATGTGTATGCAAATATGTGCTGCACAAATATCCTTCCACTCTTATCCAGAGCAATGCCTTGTCAATACCTTCGCACCACTTAAGACACAATTAGAGGAGAAAAGTTAGAAAATCAATGAATACATATCTGGAATGGAAATGCTCAGGAGTTCACAACCTTGGGGGTGGTAGAGGAGTTTCCAAAAGTAAGCGAGAGGGTAAACACTACACAAACATAAAGCTCTGCTGGCCTAAAACGTTTTTGAGAAACTGCCTCTGAGGTTGGGCACTTAAAATATATGTTGTTGTCAGGAGACTTGACTTTCTTTGTAGTGAGACCATCAAAGCTGGGTCTCCATCTATGTGCCCTGGAGGACATGGCTTCCTATTTTCCAATGAAAATGAGCAGCAGTGCTGAATTATCTCTTTGTATGTAAACTGTGGCCACAGGGGACTAAGTGTCTCCCCGTGTGGACTGTGAAGCCATTTGGTCCTCGTCCAATTTTTGTGGTGTTTTTGGTAATGCACTGGGAGTTTTATATTTGCTTTATGATATACAAGGAGCTCAACTGGGACACAGTGCTGGAGGGAGTTCTGTCACGTGTGGTGGGCCAGGGTCGGCAGGAGAATGCACCAACCAGGCTTCTATCCCTCATAGCTTGCCCCATTGCCCCCTTGTCCATATCAACCTGATTCTGAACATTGCCCTGAAACCTCTCCATATAACAAGATGCCTTTACATATAAGGGTCTACTGGCTGCACCATGTCAGTAACATGCCATTTGGAATACAATGGTAGATCCTTATGGCCCTACCACTGATGATTTATCACACACCTGCCCACCACTGCTCTAGGCCCACTACTCAGAAGGCTCCAACTTACTGGCATCTCTGTTCTACACCATTTTCTTGAAACCCAGTCAATCAAGGCACTGTCTGCTATACTCATTATCAGCAATAGGACATCCAAAGGTTCTCCAGTGCCACCTGGTCATGGGAATTTCAAAAATTTCATGGTATTTATCTAGCCATTTTTCAAGGATGAAGTTGGAGGCACTGTGAGTTTCAATTCATTCAGTAACCATTAAATGTTGAGGAAGCTCAATTCAATGAAAGCTCTGGAGAACTCTCACAGGCATGGCTTCCGAAAGAGTGTCCAAAAGGTCACATGAAGCCAGGCCCATTGAAGTCTACAATGTGACGCCTATGTGTGTTTCGACTCTCAAATATGGCTGCCATGTCTTTAAGAATAAAATCATGTGATATCCTGGCTGAGATTACCAGTGCTATGTGGAAAGCCACCCTGGGCGTAGATCTCAGTTTCCAAGGGCGACTCTCATGCATGGCTTTCTAAAATCCAAACAAAATTCATGGCAATACTTCTCTGGGGTAAGTTTCAGAACTCAGTCTCTAAGGGGAATCACACCAGAGTTCAAGCCCAGGTGGACCCAGTCATTTCTTCCAACCGCCAAACAAAAGACCAAAATTAAAACCAAAACATTCCCATATGGCCTTCATCTTCTTCCATTTAGTCACTCATTGTAACATCTGGCTGGAGGTTTCCATGAGGGGCGCAGCCCAAGACAGTGTCCAAAATAAACTCGCTAGCCCCTCATTTGCCTAAAGTCAGGGTGGCCTTGACACCCCTCCTGTGAACCAGGAGTGATCAAATAAGCCTGCCATTAATACTGCTCTGTTTCTCCAATTTGAGGCCTACTGACTTTCAGAAATTGATTCTATATGTGATTTGGAGTCATGAGAAATCCAAGCACCTCTGCAGGGCTTGGAAGAACTCATTTGACCCAAAGAATCCCTATTCTCACTTGATGGAGGTCAGGAACCTAACAGAGAAAGGCAAGAGGCTTCATCCACAATGACTGATTTTTTCTCATTATGGATTTGGATGCAAACGTGGGATCATGCTTTAGATCCATCATGTGCTGAGAATCTAAATCACACACACAAATAAGGCCAAGAGGCCAATTCAGCCACATCCCTTTCCAAAGCAATTAAGCAAAGAGCTACAGGTGATGCCCATTCATTTCAATTTCTAAACTATATTTTTCAGGCTTCACAAAGGGGTGGTCTGAAGCAAAGACCTTACAGATATTCAGTGCAAGAGAACAGTACTTAAGCAAAAGGTCCAAAGCAGGGTCTCTCCACTGAGAGTTTCCTGGTCACACTGTATTTGAGTTTTCTGAGTTGCTCGCCATTCTTTTCAGCTATCCAGTACATGGCCATGTCACTGAGCTTGGAGGTGGCACATATCTTGGACACAAAACAGTGAGCTTATTCTGGAGAGTGGCCAGAATTCAGGAAGAAAACAGGAACCTAGGAAGATAGCAGGTGTTTCCCATCGATAAGACAAGCTGCAGTTAATTCATATATTGGGCAGGATGAATTTTGGGAAGATTTATATTAGACAGGACACATCCATTAATGCATTTTCTTTTCTAATGTGTACAACAACGGACACAGTGGGATTCACAAACAAAGAAACACTTGCCTTGTCAAACGACTTACAAGAACAGTCTACTCCAAACCAAACAAACCGACTTTCCTACCTATTCTCAGAACAGGAGACAGAACCACAAACCCATACCCACTCCCACAAAGGCACCTCCTTTCCCCAAGTAGATCTGTGACTACCCAGAGTGTCCTCTGACTGGTGAGCCATACTATGTTTCCCCAAAATGGCCTGTCCTTTTCAGATCTGGTTTCCTTGGCCAACTCTGTGAAGTTGTCAAGAAAAAGTGGTGAGCCACTACCTGCTTTCTCAGGAAAGGTACCTCTTCAGAGCTCTCCTGGCATTTGGCCATCCTCACATCAGTAGGTACCATGAAAGACTGACTTTGTCCTTGGAAAATCCAAACAAGTGAGTCCACTGGGACTGGTACTTGGACTGCCTCTGGGTGCCTGGCTTCTTGGATACCAAGTTCAGAGAGTTCCATCACCAAGGAAATGAGGTATGTCACTTTCTTTGGAACTGAATGAGGTCACTGACTTGGCAACCAATTTGTCCTAACAGTTGCTTCCATGGGTCTCATGAGATGGAGCCGCAAGCTACTTCCTGTGACACTTTCACAAGTTAGAATGGAATATAAACAATTGGCACCCTGGAAAAGCTCTCCACACAGGCCTGGTTTGGTCAGTCTTCTCTACAATAAGAAGAGAGAGGCTGATTCAGACGCATCCCTTCCTCCTGACCAGGTTTTTTGCCATGAAAGATGACTTTTGCTCACTCAGGTCCTTCATACCTGCCTACAACTTGTCCAGGTATCATTTCTGCATGGATCTTTGAGGTTCTCAGCAGGTGGACAGACCCCTACTTTCTTGTATTGTAAGAAAAACTCTGTCCCTGCTCTTCTGTAAAATGAGATTGAGGGAACAGTGTATGTTTCGGGTTAATAACAGGTTCGATTTGGGTTAGGAATCATTCTGTGCGATGAATAATAGTGTTGGGAACCTGCGATATTTACAAGAATATAGAGGTGAAAATAATTATAAAAACAGAAATCTAGGTATGATTTGAAGCCCAGAAGGGCATTGAGCCCTTGTTGAGATACTTAACTTTGAATTTTGTTCTGCAAAGATGTCTCTGATAATTCAATATACAATGGCATAGGATCATGTACCTTGGATGATTGAATGTAGAAGAGAACATCCAGTCAAAAAGGGATAGTCGGTAGGATTATGAAGCTAGTCGGTAGGTTTAGGAAGAAGAGTGAGTATACGATTTGGACAAAAGTTCTTTAGCAATAGGGTTTTGGTTAGAGAGTGAATGTAAATGTCAGCAGATATGAAGAGTCAGTCACTATGATGAGCTGGGGAAAATATGTAGAAAAGCAGATATCAATAGAGACGTTACGAAATCAGGCAAAGTATAAAGTGAGTGATAGGATTAGACATGTTCAACAGGGTTGAGTTTGAATATATAATCTTATGAAGAAACATATATGGAGTCACCAATAGGATTGATATTTGAGAGCATTAGGCAACATAGACATGGATGTTTTTAGTAATCCATGTTCACTTTCCATTTAGGCCTTGGTACAATCATAACTGTGACCATTACATTTTTTGTCCAGAATATTACTGTGATAAAGTGTATATGTAGATCAGGTGACATGAGTATTTCTTCCACCATTTCTGGGAGCAATATATTGAAGACATAAAATTATTATTGGGGTTACAAAGTGGTGCACCCTGTGTCTATGAATATAGAGCTAAAGCATGAATAGACCATAGTGTGAATAAATAATATAACTAGTTTCAACTTTAAATAATAGATTGAACTAATATCTGAAAAATTACAGGAAATCTTATATTAATATACAATCATTCATTCCAATCAATTATACATCTATTGGTAATATTAGTGTTTTGGTTTATCATGAAGAGTGTGTGAGTTTTGCTTCAAAAGTGATTATGAAAATCAAAAATAATGTGTTTGGAAAGAAGTCTCATAAAAAGACCAGTCAGGAAACTTGGCGGAGTACATATGTTGTGAAGAATGAAGTAATTGAAAGTGAAACAAATGCCTATAAATTTGTTAATTTGTGGATGAAATATATATCCTATGATGTGCATAAATTCATGAAATAGTAATGTACCAGTGTTGAATAAAAATGAACGTCAAAATACACATCATGTCCCATAGGAATCTACTTGCATTGATTTTAAACTGGGTCAGTTACTGTAGAAAATTAGGATTCGCGTGCATATTCACCGGAGTTAGTTTTCTTTTTTTTTAATTTTTATTTATGGTTGTTCAAAACATTACATAGTTCTTGATATATCGTATTTAACACTTTGATTCAATTGGGTTATGAACTCCCATTTTTACCCCATATGCAGATTGCAGAATCACATCAGTTACACATCCATTGATTCACATATTGCCATACTAGTATCTGTTGTATTCTGCTGCCTTTCCTATCCTCCACTATCCCCCCTCCCCTCCACGGTCCTCCCCTCTTCTCTCTCTACCCCCTCTACTGTAATAAATTTCTACCCCTTGTATTATTTTCTCCTTTCCCCTCACTTCCTTTTGAATGTAATTTTGTATAACCCTTAGGGTCTCCTTTTATTTCCATGCAATTTCCCTTCTCTCTCCCTTTTCCTTCCACCTCTCATCCCTGTTTAATATTAATCTTCTTCTCATGCTCTTCATCCCTACTCTGTTCTTTGTTACTCTCCTTATATCAAAGAAGACATTTGGCATTTGTTTTTTAGGGATTGGCTAGCTTCACTTAGCATAATCTGCTCTAATGCCATCCATTTCCCTGCAAATTTTATGATTTTGTCATTTTTTAATGCACAGTAATACTCCATTGTGTATAAATGGCACATTTTTTTATTCATTCTTCTATTGAAGGGCATCAAGCTTGGTTCCACAGTCTTGCTATTGTGAATCGTGCTGCTATGAACATCGATGTAGCAGTGTCCCTGAAGCATGCTCTTTTTAGGTCTTTAGGTTTTAGACAGAGAAGGGGAATATCTGGGTCAAATGGTGGTTCCATTCCCAGCTTTCAAAAGAAATCTCCATACTGCTTTCCCAGTTGGCTGCACCAATTTGCAGTCCCACCAGCAATGTACAAGTGTACCTGTTTCCTCACATCCTCGTCAGCACTTGTGGTTGTTTGACTTCATAATGGTTGCCAATCTTACTGGAGTGAGATGGTATTTTAGGGTGGTTTTGATTCACATTTCTCTGAGTGCTGGAGAAGGTGAGCATTTTTTCATGTACTTGTTGATTAATTGTATGTCCTCCTCTGAGAAGTGTCTGTTCAGGTCTTTGGCCCATTTGTTGATTGGGTTATTTGTTATCTTATTGACTAATTTTTTGAATTCTTTGTATACTCTGGATATTAGGGCTCTATCTGAAGTGTGAGGAGTAAAGATTTTTTCCCAGGATGTAGGCTCCCTATTTAACTCTCTTACTGTTTCTTTTTCTGAGAATAAAACTTTTTAGTTTGAGTAAGTCCCATTTGTTGATTCTAGTTATTAATTCTTGTGCTATGGGTGTCCTATTGAGGAATTTGGAGCCCACCCCACAGTATGTAGATCGTAGCCAACTTTTTCTTCTATCAGACGCCGTGTCTCTGATTTGATATCAAGCTCCTTGATCCATTTTGAGTTAACTTTTGTGCATGGCGAGAGAAAGGGATTCAGTTTCATTTTGTTACATATAGATTTTCAGTTTTCCCAGCACCATTTGTTGAAGCTGCTATCGTTCATCCATTGCATGCTTTTAGCCCCTTTATCAAATATAAGATAGTTGTAGTTTTGTGGATGGGTTTCTGTGTCCTCTATTCTGTACCATTGGTCCACCCGCCTGTTTTGGTACCAGTACCATGCTATTTTTGTTACTATTGCTCTTCAGTATAGTTTGAAGTCTGGTATCGCTATACCGCCTGATTCACACTTACTGCTTAGCATTGTTTTTGCTATTCTGGGTCTTTTCTTTTTCTATATGAATTTCATGATTGCTTTCTCTATTTCTACAAGAAATGCTGTTGGGATTTTGATTGGCATTGCATTAAACCTATACAGAACTTTTGGTAATATCGCCATTTTGATGATGTTAGTTCTGCCAATCCCTGAACATGGTATATTTTTACACCTTCTAAGATCTTCCTCTATTTTTCTCTTTAGAGTTCTGTAGTTTTCATTGTATAAGACATGCACCTCTTTTGATAGGTTGATTCCCAATTATTTTTTATTTTTTAGGATATTGTGAATGGAGTGGTTGTCCTCATTTCCGTTTCAGAGGATTTGTCGCTGATATATAGGAATGCCTTTGATTTATGCGTGTTGATTTTATATCCTGCCACTTTGCTGAATTCATTTATTAGCTCTATTAGTTTCTTTGTAGACCCTTTTGGGTCTGCTAGGTATAGAATTATGTCATCTGCAATAGTGATAATTTAAGTTCTTCTTTTCCTATTTTTATGCCTTTAATTTCTTTCATCTATCTAATTGCTCTGGCCAGTGTTTCGAGAACTATGTTGAACAGAAGTGGTGAGAGAGGGCATAGCTGTCTTGTTCCAGATTTTACGGAGAATGCCTTCAATTTTTCTCCATTCAGAATGATGCTAGCCTGAGGCTTAGCATAAATTGCTTTTACAATATTGAGGTATGTTTCTGTTATCCCTAGTTTTTCTAGAGTATTGAACATAAAGGGATGCTGTACTTTGTCGAATACTTTTTCTGCATCTATCAAGATGATCACATGGTTCTTATTTTTACGTCTATTGATGTAATGAATAACATTAATTGATTTCCGTATATTGAACCAGCCTTGCATCCCACGGATGAATCCTACTTGAACATGGTGCACAATTTTTTTGATATGCTTTTGTTTCTGATTCGCCAGAATTTAATTGAGAATTTTTGCCTCTAGGTTCATTAGAGATATTGGTCTGTAGTTTACTTTCTTTGAAGTGTCTTTGTCTGGTGTAGGAATCAGGGTAATGTTGGTCTCATAGAATGAATTTGGAAGTTCTCTCTCTTTTTCAATTTCTTGAAATAGCTTGAAAAGTATTGGTATTTGTTCCTCCTTAAAGGTTTTGTAAAACTCATATTTTGAAAAACCTGGAGAGTGAATACACACACACACACACACACACACACACACACACACACACAGACAGACATTAAAAATAGCATTATGAATGCAATTTGAAATTCGCCATGAAATATATATCATCCACAGATCCAAAAATATTCATTTTACTGAATATGGATTTATGTTGTTCAACTAGGAAGCTCACCTATATGTTGAATTTTCAGTTCCAACAGCGTTTAGTGGGAGTGATCTCTACTCACAATTAATATCTGCCAAGCCAGCCACCTCAAAAATGTACGTGTGATACCAAATAAAATTCTATATGTGCATATAAAAATATATGTGGTGAATAGGCTATAGAGAAAGGGATACAGTTATTCAAATATTTGTTAACTTTTAAAACACATGGAGAACTATTTTAATTAAAGTTGGCTAGATTAATAACACCTACCAATTATCATACGAAAGGCAAGTCCAACTATACACCATGCCTCCTGTGAACCTCTTATATTTCTATTCTGTTTGGGTTATTTTTCTACATCATATTAGGATTAGAATTCAAAGTCTAGTAGGGTGTGTGTTAGTGTCAGGGATTCAGTATTTAGAATGAAAAATTGGAAAATGTATCCAATATGTATGCAAATATGTGCTACATAAAATCTTCCCACTCTCATTCAGAACAATGTCTTGATGTTACCTTCGCCCCACGTAAAACACAATTAGAGGAGAAGAGTTAGAAAATCTGTGAATACATATCTGGAATGGAAACTGCTCCGGAGTTCACAAATTTGGAGGTGGTAGAGGAGTTTCCAAAAGTAAGGGACAGGGTAAACACTCCACAAACATGAAGCTTTGCCAGCATAACATTTAGAGAAACTGCTTCTGAGGTTGGGCACTTGAAATATATGTTGTTGTCAGGAGCATTAGCTTCCTTTGCAGTGAGACCATCAAAGCTGGGTCTGCATCTATGTGACCTGGATGACGTGGTTAATTATTTTCCAATGAACATGAGGCAGCAGTGCTAAATTTTCTCTTTGTAGGTTAATTGTGGCCATTGGGTGCTAAATGTCTCTCCGTGTGAACCTAAAGCCATTTGGTCATTCTCCAATTTTCCTGGTGTTTCTTGCTGATGCACTGGGAGTTTGGTATTTGCTTCATTAAATACAAGGAGTTCAACTGGGACACAGTGCTACAGGGAGTTCTGTCCATTCTGGTTGGTCGGGTTCTGCATGAGAATGCACCAACCAGGCTTCTATTCCAGATAGCGTGCCCCATTGACCATAGCAAACTGATTCTGAACATTGGCCTAAAACCTCTCCATTTAACAAGATGCTTTTACATATAAGGGTCTACTGGCTGCAAAATATCCGTCACAAGCCACTTGGAAGCCAATGGCAGATACACATGGCCCCACCACAGATGTTTTATCACACAACAACCCACCATGCCTCTAGGAACACTACTCAGATGATCCAACTTAGTGGCATCTCTGTTCTACACAATTTTCATAAAACCCAGTCAATCAAGTGTCTGGCACACTCTCGATCATCAACAGGACATCCAAAGTTTCTCCCGTGCCACCTGGTCATGGAAATTTTAAAAATTCATTGCATTTATCTTGCTATTTTTCAAGGATGAAGTTGGAGAAACTATGGATTTAAATTCATTCCAGAACCATTAAATTTTGAGGAAGCACATTTAAAGGAAAGCTCTGGAGAACTCTCAGAGGCAAGGTTTCCCAAAGAGTGGCCAAAAGGACACATTAAGACAGGCCCATTGAGGTCTACAATGGGAGGTCCATGCTTGTTTTGACTCTCCACTACGGCTGCCATGTCTTTAAGAATAAAATCGTGTGATATCCTGCCTGAGATTCCCAGTGCTCTCTGGAGCGCAACCCTGGGCCTAGATCTCAGTTTCCAAGGGAGACACTCTTGTGTGTCTTCCTAAAATCTTAACACAATTCATAGCAAAACTTCTCTAAGGTCAGTTCCAGAACTCAGTCTCTAAGGGGAATCACACCAGAGTTCAATCCCAAGTGGACCCAGTCATCTCTTCCAACTGACACACAAATGACCACAATTAATACCAAAACAGTCTCACATGGCCCTCATCTTCTTCCATACAGACAATCATCATAATGTCTGGCTGGAGGTTTCAATAGGGGGCACAGCCCAAGACAGTGTCCAAAATGAGCTCCCTTGCACCTCATTTGCCTAAAGTGTGGGTGGCCTGGACACCCTTCCTGTGAACCAGGAGTGATCAAATATGCTACCTTTAATACTGCTCTGCTTCTCCAATTTGAGGCCTACTGACTGTGGGATTTATATTATTTATGTGAATTGGAGTCATGAGAAAACCCAAGCATCTATGGTCTAGGCTCTGCAGGGCTTTGAAGAAGTTATTTGACCCAAAGGATCTAGATTCTCACTTGATGCAGATCAGGACCTTTCAGAGGAACGCAAGAGAGTTCATCTACAATGACTGCATTTTGGACATTTTGGTTTTGGATGCACACATGGGATCTTTCTTTAGATCTATCAAGGGCAGAGAATCAAAGCCACAGCCTCACACAGGGCCAAGATGCTAATTCAAACACATCCATTTCCAAAGCAATTAAGCAAAGAGCCACAGCTGATGCCCATTCATTTCCAATTGAAAACTGTTTTTTTCAGGCTTCACAAGGGATGGGCTGAGGCAAAGACCTTCCATACATTCAGGGCAACAGAACAATAGGTAAGCAGAAAACCCAAAGCAGTGTTTCTCCAATGAGAGTTTACTGGTCACACTGATATCTGAGTTTTCTGAGATGCTCGCCATTCCTTTCAGGTATCCAGTAGATGGCCATGACACAGAGCTTGGACGTGGTACATATCTTGGACACAGAACCATGAGCCTATTCTGGAGAGTGGCCAAAATTCATGAAGAAAACAGAAACTTATGAAGATAGGAGGTGTTGCCCATCGATAAGGGAAGCACTATTCCATTCATAAATTGCGCAGGATGAATGCTGGGAAGCTTTCTCTAGACAGAACACATCCATTGATGCATTCTCTTTTCTAATGTCTACACCCACGGACAAAGTGGAATACACAGACATAGAAACACTCGCCTTGTCAAAGGACTTACTAGAAACAGTTCACCCCAAACCAAACAAACCGCCTTTCCTACCTATTCTCAGTACATGAGACAAAATCACAAACCCTCTCCCACACAAAGTCTCCGCCTTCCCCCAAGTAGGTCTGTGACTATGCAGAGTGTCCTCTGACTGGTTTCAGTAGAGACCTGGAGGACATGGTTACTTATTTTTCAATGAACATGAGGTAGCAGAGCAGATTTCTCTCATTGTATATAAACTGTGGCCACTGGAGGCTAAGTGTTTCCCCGTGTGGACTGTGAAGCCATTTGGTTATCCTCCAATTTTCGTGGTGTTTTTTGCAGCTGCACTGGGTGTTTGGTATTTGCTTCATGAAATACAAAGAGTTCAAATGGGACACAGTGCTGAAGGGAGTTCTGTCACGTGTGGTGGGTCAGGTTCTGCAGGAGAATGCACCAACAAGGCTTTTATCGCACATAGCCCTGAAACCTCTCCATATAACAAGATGCCTTTACTCCTGGCTACACCATGTCAGTCTCAAGACATTTGGGAGCCAATAGCACATCCACATGTCTACAACACAGATGTTTTATCACAAATCTGCACACCACTGCTCTATGCTCACTACTGAGCAAGCTCCAACTTACTGGCATCTCTGTTCTACACCATTTTCATGAAACCCAATCAATAAAGGCACTGTCTGGTACACTAATGATGAGCAACAGGACATCCAAAGATCTCCAGTGCAACCTGGTCATGGAAATTTCAAAACTTCTCCCAAGTAGTTCTGTGACTATCCTGAGTGTTGTCTGACTAGTGGGCAATAGTATAATCCCCTGAAATAGCCCATCCTGTCTCAGATCAGGTCTCCTTGGCCAACTCTGTGAAGTTGTCAGAAGCCAGCAGTGAGCCACTAACTGCTTTCTCAGGAAAGGCCCCTCTTCAGAGCTCTCCTGACATTTGGCCCTCCTCACATCAGTAGATACCAAGAAAGACTGACTCTGTCCTTGGTAAATCAAACAAGTGTGCCCACTGAAACTAGGACTGGGACTGGTTCTCGGTGCCTAGCTCCTTGGATCTTAAGTTCACAGAGTTCCATCACCAAGGAAGTCAGGTGAGTTCACTTCCTTCAGAAACTGAATGTGGTCAATGCCATGGCAATCACATTGTCCTAACAGTTGCTTCCAAGGGTTCCATGAGATGGAGGCTGCCACTACTTCTTTTGACTCTTTCACAAGTTAGAATGGTATATCAACCATAAGCACCCAGGAAAAGCTCTCCAGACAGTCCTGGTTTTGTCCATCTTCTCTACATTAAGAAGAGAGAGGCTGATTTAGACACGTCCCTTTATTCTGACCAAGTTTGTCATTAAAGATGACTTTTGGTCTCTCAGGTACTTCATAGCTGCCTACATCTTCTCCAGGGATGATTTCTTCATGGATCTTTGTGGTTTTCAGCAGGTGGTAGATCCCCTACACTCCTGTATTGTAAGACGAACACTGTCCGTGCTCTTATGTACAGTTAGATAGAGGGAACAGTGTATGGTTAGGGTTAATAACATGTTCGATTTGGGTTAGGAATCATTCTGATGGATGAATAATGGTGTTGGGAACCTGTGATATTTATAAGAATATACAGGTGTAATACAAATATGTAAACAGAAATCTAGGTAATATTTGAAACCCAGAAGGGCATTGGGCCCTTGATTGTGATACTTAGCTTTGAATTATGTTCTGCACACATTTCTCAGATTAATCCATATACAATGACATAGGACCATGTACCTTGGAATATTGAATGTAGAAGAGAATATCCAGTCAAAAATGGATACTCGGCAGGATTAGCAAGATAGTCGGTATTTTTAGAAAGAATAGTGAGTGTATGATTTGGACCAAAAGTTCTTTAGCATTAGGGTGTCCGTTAGAAAATGAATGTAAATGTCAGCACATGAGAAGAGTCAGTCACAATGATGAACTGGGAAAAATATGTAGGAAAGCAGATATGTATAAAGAAATTAGGAAATCATGCAAAATATAAAGTGAGTGTTAGGATTAGACATTTTCAACAGGCTTGATGTTGAATATATAATATAGGAAGTAACAAATATGTAGTCACCAATAAGATTGACATTTGAGATCAATAGGCAACAAGGACATGGATGTTTTTAGTAATCCATGCTCACTTTCCATTTAGGCTTTGGTTCAGTCATAATTGTGGACTTTGAATTTTGTGTCCAGAATATTACTGTGATTACATGCATATGTAGATCAGGTGACATGAGTATTTCTTCCACAATTTCTGGGAGCAATATTTTGAATACGTATAAATTAGTATTGGTGGTACAAATAAGTGTACCTTGTGTCTATGAATATAGAGAATATGCATGAATTGACTATACGGTGAATAAATAATATCTCTGGTTCCAACTTTAAATAATGTATTGAATTGATATCTGAAAATATACAGTAAATCGTATATTGATATACATACATACATTCCAACCAGTTATACATCTAATAGTAATATTAGGGTTATGTTTTATCATGAAAAGTTGTGAGTTTTGCTTCAAAAGTGATTATGGAAATCGAAAATAATGTGTTTGAAAAAAAGTCTCATGAAAAGACCAGTCAAGAAACATGGAGGAATACATGTTTTCTGAAGCAGGAAGTGATTGAAAGTGAAACAAATCCCTATAAACTTGTGAACTTGAGTATGAAATACATATCCTATGATGTGCATAAACTGAGGAAATAGTACTGTACCAGTGTTGAATAAAAATGAACTTCAAAATACACATCATGTCCCATAGGAATCTACTTGCATTGATGTTAAACTGGTTCAGTTACTGTAGAATTATTAGGATATCTATGCACCATCCACTGAAGTTAGTTTTTAGTACTAGGAAACAAATATGTATTTCAGGTCCATGAATATTTCTGAGAATAATCTTGTGGAAAGTTGATTACAAATCCAGATACATGAACAAGAATGAATTCAGGGAGTGTATACATGACACATATATTTAATATTTTGAAAAATCTGTAGAGTATATATATATATATATATATACACAAAACACACACAGACATTAAATGTAGCAATATATATGACAATCGAAATTCATCATAAAATATGTATCATCCACAGATGCAAAATATTTAATTTACTGAACATGGATTTATGTATAGTGTTGTTCACTAGAAAGCTTACACATAGGTTGAATTTTTAGTTCCAACAGCATTTAGGAGGAGTGATATCTTTTCATAATTTTTATCTGCCAAGTCAGCAACCTCACAAGAATGTACTGTGATATTAGGTAGAATTCTATATGTGCATATAAAAATACATGTGCTGAATAGACTCCAGAGAAAGGGAGACAGGAATTCACGTATTTGTTAACTTTAAAACACATGGAGAACTATTTCAACAAAAAATTGACTAGATTTATAACTCCTACCCTATATAATGCAAAAGGCAAATACAAATATACACCATGCCTCTCTGAATTTCTTGTATTTCTATTCTGTTTGGGTTATTTTTCTCAATCATATTAAGATTAGTACTCAGAGTCTAGTAGGATATGGGTTAGTGTAAGGGCTTCAGTATTTCCAGTGGAAAATTGGAAAATGAATTATACTTATAACACCTACAGCAGTAAAAGTAGGGCCACAGAGACAATAAAAAATTACTCGGTAATCAGAAAGACCAGTATGGATTCCTCAGTGGCCCCCGACTAAAGAAAAGATACAAGCAGCCCATGACCTGGTCAAACAACAATTAGCAGAAGGTCATATACAACCTTCTGTATCTCCCCATAATACTCCCATTTTTGTCCTCAAATGAAATCTGGTAAATGGAGATTATTACGAGATTTAAGAGCCATTAATAATGAGATGGTTATTTTGGGAACTGCTAAATCAGGGATCCCTCAATTGTCTGCTTTGCCAATAACTTGGAATGTTTTCATTATAGATATTAACGATTGTATTTTTCAATTCCAATTGATCCTGAGGATAGTCCACGTTTTGAATTTACTATCCCTGCACTGAATGATGAAGTTCCTGATCAGAGATATGAGTGGAAAGTACTCCCTCAAGGGATGTCTAACAGCCCAACTATGTGTTAAATTTATGTTAACAAAGTAATCCAGCCACTTAGAAATCAAAATCCTGAACTACAAATATTTCACTATATGGATGATGTATTATTAACACACAATGCTAAAAACCCATTGCTAGAATGTTATGCCACACTTACAAATTTATTTAAAATTATAATCTAGAGATAGCAATATATAAAGTACAATTAATTTTTCCAATTAATTATTTAGGAGTTCTATTATCCTCAACCATGGTCCACCACCAAAAATTCAAATATGAGGAGATCAACTCAAATCAATTGATGACTTTCAAAATTAATTAGGAGACATAAATTGGATAAGGCCTTATCTATGTTTACCAACAGGAGAGTTGGGACCTTTATTTGATATCCTAAAAGGTCCATCTGAACCAAATTCACCCAGAATGTTAACGCCTGAAGCAAGAAAAACATTAAAAATCATTGATACATATATGAGAAATATGCATTTGGATAGAGTTGATATAATTTTGCCTTTATTATTTATTGTACTACCAACATAAAAATATTCCTACAGGAGTATTTTGGAAAGAAGGTCCATTATTATGGATACATTTATCTTATTTTTCTAACACTATTATTACTAGGTATCCTGAGGCTGAGGGACAATTAATACTCATAAGAATAAAAGCAGCAAAGGGAGTCTTTGGAATTTCTCCCCAAAAATTTATTACTCCATATACTATGAATCAAATTGGTGAATTTGCTAATGATTTAAATACTTGGGCAATAACCATGTGTAAGTCTAATGTTTCATTTGATAACCACTTACCATCTAATCCTTTATTGTCTTTTTGGTCATCACATCCTGTAATTTTTCCAAAAATGACAAGAAAAACACCTATCATGAATGCTCCAAATATATTTACTGATGGGTCAAATTATGGTACAGCAGCAATAGTTACTCCTGATCAAACTGTTACATTTTAGTACCCCAACAATCAGCTCAAAATGTAGAGCTTAATACAGTATAACAAGCTTTTGTGATGTTTAAAGATTCTGTATTTAATTTATTTTCCATTAGTCAGTATATATTTAATTCTATTGTATCCCTGAAGGTGCTGGTAAAATTTCCCCTTCCTGTACTGTTTTCTCTTTGCTTTCAAAAATACAAAGTCTAATCTGGGACAGAAAAAATCCATTCTTTTTAGGACGTATCTGGGCACATACAGAATTGCCTGGATCCCTTATTTTTGGCAATGATTTAGCAGATAAAACTACACATGACATACATTCATATTTTCTCTACACTAGATGAAGCTATAAATTTTCATAAAAAGTTCCATGTCAATGCTAATACTTTACAAAAGCATTTTAAAATAACTAAGGAACAAGCTAGACAAATAATAAAACAATGTCAAAATTGTGTGACCATTTTACCACAAGTTAATCCTGAAGTCAATCCGAGAGGATTGATACCTAACCATATTGGCAGATGGACATCACACACTTACCAAAATTTGGAAAATTAAAATATTTGCATGTTACAGTTGATACTTCTTCTGGATTTTTGATGGGCTCCCTTCATACCAGAGAAAAAGCTAAAGATTTTATAGCTCATTGCTTACAAACTTTTGCCACAGTGGGCCTTTCAAAACAGTTAAAAACAGATAATGCCCCTGGTTATACTTCTATCTCTTTTAAACAATTTTGCTCATCATTTGGCATTACTCATATACCAGGAATCCCATCCAATCTACAGGGACAAGGCATAGTTGAAAGAGCACATCAAACTATTAAAATGTACTTATTAAAGCAAAAAGACGGAATTGGGAAGGGGTATATATTCCCCAAAGATAAACTTAAAATAACCCTTTTTACTCTAAACTTTTTAAATTTGGATTCATGAGGACTTAGTGGTGCAGAAAGGCATATGTGTCCAAAAAATGTGCATAAGCTCAAGGTACATTGGAAGGATATTCTAACAGGACAATGGAAAGGTCCTGACCCAGTAATTGGAGTCGGGGGTCTGTTTGTGTGTTTCCACAGGAAAAACAGCAGCCAATTTGGATTCCGGAGAGATTAACTAAAGTCCTGACCCAGTGATTGTCTGGAGTCGGGGGTCTGTTTGTGTGTCCACAAAAAGAACAGCACCCGATTTGGATTCCAGAGAGATTAACTAAAGTGATTTGTATAGATCAAAAAGAAGATGATTTGGCTCAAATCCAAAACAGCTGATATCCAGAACTCCAGTTTGGCTATCCTTACATCTGCGACAGAACCAGGATGCTTTTTTCAGTATCAATTTTATTATTGCCCTTTCCCACAACATGAAGTTCTATTTTGTGTTTTTGAGCTCATACAGACCTAGGTTAATGTTTTGCTGATAAGTTCTATTTTTTGAGTATAGAGTTTTTAAACATTCCAATGGTGATTTCACCTGTAAAAAGTTATAAGGCCTTTACTATTATGTTATGTGTTGTATGTATTATATTATGTGGGCACACTTGTGTTTTGTATCATATGTTTGAATTTACTTATGTCCATATATCATATATCATGAGCGCTCATGAAAAAATGGATCCAAATATTTTTTTTTATTCACGTGATTTAAATGGTTTAATTTAAATCGGGTAAACAACTGTTGAGGATTGTTTTAATATGTGAACAAAAAAAGGACGTTAACAGAACTATTTGTTTACTTTCACCTTTCCTTTTCATTATATTGAATAATTCTCTTCAAGATAATGTAAATTGTTAACAAAATTGGTTTTTTTTAGTGCCTTCTGGAGTGATACATAATTTTTTCTTTAGCCATTATTGCCAGAATTCCCATCTTCATCCCAGTGCTGGTGAAGACAAAGATAAAACCAATCTACAGATTCTGCAATAGCCATCACTGAACTGTTTGCAGAACTTTACTGGACTATGTATCACTTGAATGCATTGTGAACTATCTGTTGGTGCAGCGACTTGTGGTAGTGTTGTGGTATTTATGCTGATGCTGTCATCGGTGGTACAATTTTTCCAAAAGGAGCCATCAATTCAGTTTGTGTATCTTCCTTTTTCTCACTTGATAGAGGTCAGGAACCTTACAGAGGAAGGCGAAAGACTTCATCCACAATGACTGCTCTTTTGGCCATTTTGGTTTTGGATGCACACATGGGATCGTTCTTTAGATCCATCAGGTACTGAGAATATAATCAACAGCCTCACACAGGGCTAAGAGGCTAATTCAGACACATCCCTTTTCAAAGGAATTAAGCAAAGAGCCACAGGTGATGCCCATTCATTTCCATTTGAAAACCATTTTCTTCAGGTTTCACAAAGGGGTGTCGTGAGGCAAAGAACTTCCTGACATTCAGGGAAACAGAACAATAGGTAAGCAAAAGGCCCAAAACAGGATTTCTCCACTGAGACTTTACAGGTCACATTGATATCTGAGTTTTCTGAGATGTTTGCCATTCCCTTCAGCTATCCAGTACATGGCCACGTCACAGAGCTTGGAGGTGGTACATATCTTGGACACAAAACCATGAGCCTTTTCTGGAGAGTGGCCAGAATTCAGGAAGAAAACAGCAACTTAGGAAATTAGCAGGTGTTGCCCATTGATAAGGCAAGCCACAGTCCATTCATAAATTGGTCAGAGTGAATGCTGAGAAGCTTTCTACTAGACAGGATACTTCCATTGAATCATTCTCTTTTCTAATGTCTACAACCACGAACACAGTGGGATACACAGACATAGAAACACTCGCCTTGTGAAATGACTTATTAAAAACAGTTCACTCCAAACCAAACAAACCACCTTTCCTACATAATCTTAGAACATGAGACAAAACGAAAACCCACACCCACACCCACAAAGGCACCTCCTTCCCCCAAATGGGTCTGTGACTATCTGGAGTGTCCTCTGACTGGTGGACCACACTATGTTCCCCTGAAATGGCCTGTCCTGTATCAGATTAGGTCTCCTTGGCCAACTCTGTGAAGTTGTCAGGAACCAGAGGTGAACTCCTACCTACTTGCTCAGGAAAGGCCCCTCTTAAGAGCTTTCCTGGTATTTGGCCATTCTCACATCAGTAGGTATGAAGAAAGAATGACTCTGTCCTTGGAAAATCTAAACAATTGAGACCACTGGGACTGGGACTGGGACTGGCTCTGGGTGCCTGGCTTCCTGGATACCAAGTTCAGAGAGTTCCATCACGAAGGAAGTGACCTTATTCACTTCCTTCAGGAACTGAATGAGTTCACCGCCTTGGCAACCACTTTGTCCTAACAGTTTATTCTAAGTGTCCCATGAGATGGAGGCTGCCCCTGCTTTCTGTGACACTTTCGCAAATTTGAATGGTATGTGAACCCTAGGCACCCGGGAAGAGCTCTCCACACAGGCTTGGTTTGGTCCATCTTCTCTACATTAAGAAGAGAGAGACTGATTCAGACACATCCCCTCATCCTGACCAGGTTGTTTGCCATGGAAGATGACTTTTGCTCTCTCAGGTCTTTCATAGCTGCCTACAACTTATCCAGGGATCATATCTGTATGGACATTCGAGGTTGTCACCTGGTGGAAGATCACCTACATTTCTGTATTAAAGTACCAACTTCGTCCTTGCTCTTCTGTAAAGTTAGATTGAGGGAACAGTGTATGATTAGGATTAATAACAGGTTAAATTTTGGTGAGGAATCATTCTGAGGGTTGAATAATGGTATTGGGAACCTGCAATATTTACAAGAATATATAGGGGATATATAAGTATGAAAACAGAAATCTTGGTAAGATTTGAAGCCCAGAAGGGCCTTGGGCACTTGATTGTGGTACTTAGCATTGAATTACGTTCTGAACAGATGTCCCAGATAAATCAATATACAATGGCATAGGACCCTGTACCATGGATGATTGAATGTAGAAGAGAACATCCAGTCAAAAAGGAATAGTCGGTAAAATCAGGAAATAGTCAGTAGTTTTAGGAAAAAGAGTGAGTATAGTATTTGGAACAAAAGTTCTTTAGCAATAGGGTTTCAGTTAGAGAGTAAATGTAAATGTCAGCACATGTGAAGAGTCAGTCACGATGATGAACTGGGCAAAATATGTAGGAAAGCTGATGTCAATAGAGACATTAGGAAATCAGGCAAAGTATAAAATGAGTCATAGGATTAGACATTTTTAACAGGGTTGAGTTTGAATATATAATCTTAGGAAGAAACAAATATGTAGTCACCAATAGGAATGAAATTTGAGAGCATTAGGCAACCTGGACATTGATGTTTTCAGTAATCCAGGTTTACTTTCCATTTAGCCTTTGGTACAATCATAAGAGTGACCTTTGCATTTAGTGTTTAGAATATTACTCTGATAAAATGTATATGTAGATCAGGTGACATGAGTATTTCTTCCACCATTTCTGGGAGCAATATTTTGAAGATGTATGAATTAGTATTGAGGGAAAAAATATGTGTACCCTGTGTCTATGAATATAGAGATAATGCATGAAGAGACCATACGGTGAATAAATAACATAACTGGTGCCACAATAAATAATGGATTGAATTAATATCTGAAAATACATAAGAATTCTTATGTTGATATAAAATCATTCATTACAACCAGTTATACATCTAATGGTAATAATAGGGTTATGTTTTATTATGAAGAGTGTGTGAGTTTTGCTTCAAAAGTGATTATGGAAACCGAAAATAATGTGTTTGGAAAGAAGTCTCATGAAAAGACCAGTCATGAAACAGAGGAATACATGTGTTCTGAAGCAGGAAGTGATTGAAAATGAAACAAATGCCTATCTATATGCTAACTTGTGGATGAAATATATATATACCATGATGTGAATAAACTGAAGAAATAGTAATGTACCAGTGTTGAATAAAAATGAACGTCAAAATACACATCATGAACCATAGGAATCTACTTGCATTTTTGTTAAACTGGGTAAGTTACTGTAGAAATATTAGGATTTATGTTCACCATTCACTGAATTTAGTTTTCAGTACTAGGAAACAAATATGTATTTCAGGTGGATGAATATTTCTGAGAATAATCTTGTGAAAAGTTGATTAGAAATCCACATTCATGAACATCAATGATTTAGGGAGTGTATAATAAGATGCATATATTTAATATTTTGAAAAGTC
The DNA here is from genome assembly GCF_048772815.1 of Callospermophilus lateralis. Lineage (NCBI taxonomy): Eukaryota > Metazoa > Chordata > Mammalia > Rodentia > Sciuridae > Callospermophilus > Callospermophilus lateralis. Next base: position 4,875,876 of record NW_027514584.1, read on the forward strand.
TGGAGAATATATATACAAAACCCACACAGAGACATTAAAAAGTAGCAATATATATGCCAATCGAAATTCATCGTGAAATATATATCCACCACAGATCCAAAAATATTCATTTTACTGAACATAGATTTATGTATAATGTTGTTCAACCAGAAAGCTCACCAATAAGTTGAATTTTCAGTTCCAACAGTGTTTAGGAGGAGTGATCTCTTCTCACAATTTGTATCTTCCAAGTCAGCCACCTCACAAAAATGTACGTGTGATACCAGTTAGGATTCTATATGTGCTTATAAAAATACATGTGCTGAATAGGTACAGAGGAAGGGAGACAGGAATTCACATATTTGTTAACTTTAAAAACACATGGAGAACTATTTCAACAAAAATTGACTACATTTATAACTCCTGCTCTATATGATGCAAAAAGCACGTCCAAATATACACCAGGCCTCCTCTGAACTGCTTGTATTTCTATTCTGTTTGGGTTATTATTCTACATCATGTTAGGATTAGTAGTCAGAGTCTAGTAGGGTATGGGAGAGTGTCAGGGATTGAGTATTTCGAATGGAAAATGAATCCAATGTGTATGCAAATATGTACTACACAAAAATCTTCCCACTTTCATCCAGAACAATGCCTTGACAATACCTTCACCCCAAGTAAGACACCATTAGAGGAAAAGAGTTAGAAAATTTGTGAATACATATCTGGAATGGAAAATTCTCAGGAGTTTACAACCTTGGAGCTTGGTAGAGGACTTTCCAAAAGTACGGGACAGGGTAAACACTCCACAAACGTGGAGCTGTGCTGGCCTAAAGACTTCTTGAGTAACTGCCTCTGAGGTTGGGCACTTGAAATATATTTTGTTGTACGGAGCTTTAGCTTCCTTTCTAGTGAGTCCATTAAAGATGGGTCAAGACTATGTGTCACCTAGAGGACATGGTTTCTGATTTTCCAATGAACATGAGGCAAGAGTGCTGAATTCTCTCTTTGGAGGTAAATTGTGGCCACTGGGGGCTAAGTGTTTCCCCCCTGTGGACTGTGAAGCCATTAGGAATTCCTCCACTTTTCGTGGTGTTTATTGCTGCTGAACTGGATGTATGATATGTGCTTCACGAAATACAAGAAGATCAACAAGAATACAGTGCTTTAGGGAGGTCTGTCACGTGTGGTGGGACACGGTCTGCAAGAGAAAGCACCAACCAGGCTTCTATTTCACATAGCTTGCCCCCTTGAGCATAGCAACTGGATTCTGAACATTGCCCTGAAACCTCTGCATATAACAAGATGCCCTTACATATTAGGGTCTGCTGGCTGCACCATGTCAGTCACAAGCCATTGGGAAACCAATGGCAGATCCACATGGCCCCACCACAGATGTTTTATCACACACCTGCACACCAATGCTCTAGGCCCACTAGTCAGCAGGCTCCAACTTTCTGGCATCTCTGTTCTACATCATTTCATGAAACCCCGTCTATCAAGGCACTGTCTGGTACACTCATGATCAACAACAGGACATCTAAATGTTCTCCAGTGCCACCTGTTCATGGGAATTTCAAAAATTTCATGATATTTATCTAGCCATTTTTCAAGGATGTAGTTGGTGGCACTGTGGATTTCAATTCATTCTGGAACCATAAAATGTGAGGAAGCTCATTTCAAAGAAATCTCTGAAATGGTATCACAGGCAAGGCTTCCCAATTAGTGGCCAAAATGTCACATGAAGGCAGGCCCATTGAGGTCTACAAGGTGAGGTCCATGTGTGTTTTGCCTCTCAAATATAGATGCCAAGTTTTTCAGAATAAAATCATGTGATATCCTGGCTGAGATTCCCAGTGCTCTGTGTAAAGCCACTCTGGCCCTAGATCATTTTGCAAGGGCAACTCTCATGTGTGGACTCCTAAAATCCGAATACAATTCATTGCAATACTTCTCTGAGGTCAGTTCCAGAATTCAGTCTGTAAGGGAAATCACACCAGAGTTCAAGACCAGGTGGAACAAGTCATCACTTCTAACTGCCACACAAATGAACACAATTAAAACCAAAACACTCCCACGTATCCCTTATCTTCATCCATATAGGCACTCATCATAAACTCTGGCTGGTGTTCTCCATGAGTGGCGCATCTCAAGAAAGTGTCAAAAATAAGCTCCCTTTCCACTCATTTGCCTAAATCAGGTTGTCCTGGATACCCTTCGTGTGAACCAGGAGTGATCAAATTGGCCTGCGGTGAATACTGATCTGCTTCACCAATTTTAGGCCTACTGACGGTCAGGTATAGATTCTTTATGTGATTTGGAGTCATGAGAAAACCCAAGCAATTCTGCTGGACTTTGAAGAACTCATTGACCCAAAGGATCCTTATTCTCACTTGATGGAATTCAGGAACCTAGCAGAGGAAGGCAAAAGAATTCACCCACAATGACTGCACTTTTTGCCATTTTGTTTTTGGATGCATACATGGGATCTTTATTTAGATCCATCAAGTGCTGAGAATCTAAGCCACAGCCTCACAAAGGGCCAAGAGGCTGACTCAGACACATCTCTTTCCAAAGCAATTAAGCAAAGAGCCACAGGTTATGCTCATTCATTTCCATTTAAAAACAGGTTTCTTCAGGCTTCACAAAGGGGTGGCCTGAGGCAAAGACCTTCCTGACATTCAGGGCAACAGAACAATAGGTAAGCAAATGGCCCAAAGCAGGGTTTCTCCACTGACACTTTCCTGGTCACACTGATATCTGAGTTTTCTGAAATGCTCGCCATTCCCTTCAGCTATCCAGTACATGGCCATGTGACAGAGCATTTAGGTGGTACATATCTTGGACACAATACCATGAGCCTATTCTGGAGTGGGGCCAGAATTCAGGAAGAAAACAGGAACTTAGGAAGATAGCAGGTGTTGCACATCAATAAGCCTGCCGCACTCTTTTCATAAATTTGGCAGGATGAATGCTGGAAAGCTTTCTACTAGACAGGAAACATCCATTGATGCATTCTCTTTTCTAATGTCTACATCCAGAGACACAGTGTGATACACAGACATAGAAACACTCACCTTGTCAAATGACATTCTAGAAACAGTCCAGTCCAAACCAAACAAACCGCCTTTTCTACCTGTTCTCAGAACATGAGACAAAACCACAAACTCACACCCACACCCACAAAGGCACCTCCTTCCCCCAAGTAGTTCTGTGACTATCCGGAGTGTCCTCTGACTGGTGGGCCATACAATCTTCCTCTGAAATTGCCTGTCCTGTCTCAGATCTGGTCCCTTGGCCAACACTCTGAGGTTGTCAGTAGGCAGTGGTGAGCCACTACCTGCTTATTAAGCAAAAGACCCTCTTCAGAGCTTTCCTGGCATTTGCCCATCCTCAATCAGTAGGTACCAAGAATGATTGACCCTGTCCTTGGTAAATCCAATCAAGTGAGGCAACTGGGAGTGAAACTGGGAATGGCTCTGGGTGCCTGGTTCCTGGATCCCAAGTACAGAGATTTCCATCACCAAGGAAATTAGGTAGGTCAATTCCTTCAGGAACTGAAAGAGGTCACTGCCTTGACAACCACTTTTTTCTAACAGTTGCTTCCAAGAGTTCCATGAGATAGAGGCTGCCCTTTGTTCCTGTGACACTTTCACAAGTTAGAATGGTATATCAACCATAGGCACCCAGGAACACATCTCCACACAGGTCTCATTTGGTCCATCTTCTCTACAGTAAGAATAGAGAGGCTGATTCAGACACATCCCTTCATCCTGATCAGGGTGTTTGCCATGGAAGATGATTTTGCTCTCTTAGGTCCTTCATAGCTGCCTACATCTTATCCAGGGATCATTTCTGCATAAACCTTTGAGGTTCTCAGCAAGTGGAAGATCCCCTATATTTCTGTATTGTAAGACCAACTCTGTCCCTGCTCTTTTGTAAAGTTATATTGAGGTAACAGTGTATGGTTAGGGTTAATAACAGGATTGATTTGGGTTAGGTATCATTCTGTGAGATGAATAATGGTATTGGGAACCTGTGATATTTACAACAATATACAAGTGAAATATAAGTTTGAAAACAGAAATCTAGGTAAGATTTGAAGCCCATTAAGGCATTAGGCCCTTGAGTGGGATACTTAGATTTGAATTATATTCTGCACAGATGTCTCAGATAAATCGAGATAAAATGGCATAGAACCTTGTACCTTGGATGATTGAATGTCGAAGAGAACATCCAGTCAAAAAGGGATAGTTTGTAGGATTAGGAATATAGTCGGTAGGTTTAGAAAGAAGGGTGAGTATAGGAGTGGGACCGAAAGTTCTTTAGCATTAGGTTTTCGGGTAGAGGGTGAATGTAAATGTCAGCATATGTGAAGAGTCAGTCAAAATAATGAAATGAAATAATATATAGGGAAGAAGATATCAATAGAGACATTTGTAAATCAGGCAAAGTATAAAGTGAGTGACAGGATTAGACGTTTTCAACAGGGTTGAGGTTGAATATATAGTCTTAAGAAGAAACAAATATGTAGTCACCAATAGGATTGACATTTGAGAGCATTAGGCAACCTGGACATGGATGTTTTTAGTAATCCATGCTCACTGTCCATTTAGGCCTTGGTACAATCATAAGTGTGACCTCTGCTTTTTGTGTTCAGAATATTACTGTGATAAAATGCATATGTAGATCAGGTGACATGAGTATTTCTACCACCAATTCTGGGGGCAACATTTTGAAGACGAATAAATTAGAATTGGGGTTACAAATAGATGTACCCTGTGTCTATGAAAATAGAGATAATGCATTAATAGACCATACTGTGAATTAATAATATAACTTGTTCCAACTTTAACTAATGGATTGAATTGATATCTGAAAATATACAGGAAATCTTATATTGATGTACAATCATTAATTCCAACAAATTATACATCTAATGGTAATATTAGGGTTATAGTTTATCATGAAGAGTGTGTGAGTTTTGTTTCAAAATGATTATGGAAATCGAAAATAATGTGTTTGAAAAGAAGTCTCATGGAAAGATCAGTCAAGAAACCTGGAGAAATACATGTGTTGTGAAGCAGGAAATGTATGAAATGAATCAAATGCCTATAAATTTGTGAACCTGTGTATGAAATATGTATCCTATGATGTTCATAAACTGAAGAAATAGTAATGTACCAGTGTTGAATAAAATGAACTTCAAAATACACATCATGTCCCATAGGAATCTACTTGCATTGATGTTAAACTGGGTCAGTTACTGTAGAAATATTAGGATTGTATGCACCATTCACTGAAGTTAGTTTCCAGTACTAGGAAACAAATATGTATTTCAGGTGGATGGATATTTCTCATAATGATCTTGTGAAAAGTTGATTATAAATCCACATACATGAACATGAATGAATTTAAGTAGTGCGTATAAGACACACAAATTTCATATTTTGAAAAATTAGGAGAGTATATATATACACACACACACACACACACACACACACAAACGATTAAAAGTAGCAATATATATGCCAATTGAAATTCATCATGAAATATATATCAACCACAGATTCAAAAATACTTATTTTACTGAACATGCATTTATGTATAATGTTGTACTACTAGGAGGCTCACCCATCGTTTGAATTTTCAGTTCCAACAGCATTTAGGAGGAGTGATCTCTTCTCACAATTTGTATTTGCCAAGTCAGCACACCTCAAAAGAATATATGTGTGATACCAGGTAGGATTCTATATGTGCATATAAAAATACATGTGCTTAACAGGCTAAAGAGAAAGGGAGACAGGTATTCACATATTTGTTAAATTTAAACAGACATGGAGAACTATTTCAATTAAAAATTAACTAGATTTATAACACCTACCCTATATCATGCAAAAGGCAAGTCCAACTATACACCATGCCTCCACTGAACTGCTTGTATTTCTATTCTGTTTTGGTTATTTTTCTCCATCATATTAAGATTAGTAGTCATAGTCTAGTAGGGTATGGTTTAGTGTCAGGTGTCTCGGCCAGCCGGACACATCAACGTGTGTGTCAAACCTCGTTGGGGAGGAATGAAGGGACAAGAGACATGAGAGATGACAGCAAGACAGGGGTTCTGATCATGCTGCAAACTTTTACTGTTTTCACAGTGTATTTATATGCTGCGGATAGGAAATCTCTCTTATGATCAGTTGCTGGATGTCTTCACAGGGTGAGATAACCTCAGGATATTTCAGGAAGACAGATGGCAGCAGGATGTCTCAGGGAAATAGATGGCTGTCGAATGTCTCCTAGGCAGGATGTCTCTCAGAGGGCTGTTTCTTGTAAGTGTCAGCCTATTCTTTGCGGAGAACTTTTTTCTAGCCTCTCACCCCTCCCCCTTTCTTATATAAAATATTTGACCATACCTTACCGGACAATGTTTTAGGGGGTGATAGAGGCTCTGTTTCTCAAAAAGGCCGTAGAATATCTCCTGATCCGAGAGAGCATGTTTACTAAGAGATTTCTTGGTGGCCTTGGCATGTTTTTGGAGGAGATGGCTTTGAGGGGGAAGCATGCCAACCGCCATGCACCAGAGCATGTCACTCAGAGGTCTTGTGTTTGGAGATCCGTGGATCCATCCTCCTGCAGTCCTTCCTACACCCTCCGTTATTATGGCCTAATGTACTCACTTCATGAGTGCATCCTCCTCCAAGCGGAGGGGCCCTTTGAGGATGAACCCTTATGGCAATGGCAGAAGATGGTTGGTCAGAGCTGTTACTTATAGTTTTATGTAAGAAAGAGAGATCTGTGGGGATGTAAACTTAAGAAATAAGCCTGTGAGAAGGGTAAAACGTCTTTTTATATGTTGGCAGCAAGGTCTTCCATCTCCAGACGATGAGAGTGGACCTGTTTGGGCTTAGAGGCCAAAATATTAATCTGTTCTTTAATAAATTGTACCAGCCTGTTTATAATGCAGGGTCCTATGGACACCATTAAAACTAAACCCAACAAAGGGCCTAATAGGGGAAGAAAGTAGGGTAGAAATCCATTAAGCCCAGTCCAGAGGGGATTTTCAAATAGTTCCCTTTGTCTCTTTTTTAGATCTTCTTGAACCTGCTTAATTTTAGTGCATACTATGCTTGATTAATTGGCATAAATGCAGCATCGTTCCCCTAAGGCCAACCAAATACGTCCCTGGTTAGCTGTCAGCAAATCTAAGCCTCGTCTGTTTTGAAGGATCACTTCTGCTAGGGAGTCTATTTGGTCCTGCAAATCTTTAATGGTTCCTGATAGAGTTTGTACATAATTTATAAGTTGTTGAGACAGGCGATGGTAAGAGTGTATAGCCGTGCCTAAACCAGTGTACCTGTGCCCACAGCAGCTGTTATTCCAAGGCTGGCAATGAGTGGTAAGGCATGTATTGCCCGCCTGTGTCTTTTGACTAAGGTGGCTAGGCTAGGAATTGGTAGACGTTCGTCTCATGGGACAATAGTTATATCAGGGAGTAATAAGGTAAGAACACAGCCACGGGTCCAATTCACTGGAAGCCTGGGGAAGGCCGAGTTTCCTCCACACATAAAAACTGTGCCATTGGATAACAAAGAGATGGGTTGGGTGAGGAATAATTTTGTACTGTTGAGCAATTTCCAAAGGAAGTAAATCCAACATCAATATCATAGGTATTATTGTGCATCGCGCCTAAAAGACATAATGTAAATGTGCCTATGTGCTGTAATTTAAAAGGAAATCCGGGTTGGCATGAATTATCATTGTCTATGATAGAATTAATAGGATCTGCCATAGGCATGATTGTCCCTGTTGTCATGCAGAGAAAACAATCACCAGCAAGGGTGGGGTTGGAAATATTAAGCAAGGAGAAGGTAGTTTCCAAAATTTCTAATGTATTGGTATCTAAAGCTGGGAAGTGGGATTTAGGCTATATTAAGGGATGATATGTGGGCTCAGGGATTTGGGGTTTAAAACGTTTGATTATCTGAGGATGCTTGACAGCATCAGTGGGTCCTCCACTATCAGAGACCCCTGTAGGGGCCTTAATGGGACAGCAGGAGCGTTTACCGACAGTGCCTTACCACCCAGCTGACTGTAGCTTAGTGTATTTGCAATCTCCTCCCCGGTCAAAGAGAACAGGGTTATAATGAATAGTGGTCCCCCCTTCTGCATGAGTTTTATTTAGGGAGGCTTCAAAAAATTGTTCTTTCTGCTTGTTAACACAAATTAAGGGCGACACATAACAAGAGACATGCATCGCCTGGGTATTCGTACAGGTTGTAGAACAATTTTGGAGAGCGTTACTTGTACTAGGGGGAATAATCTTTGGCTTGTTAACACATACACATTTAGGCTGATGAACTACTCTGAGTTTATGGTCAACCTCGGCCCGGAGGTAACCCACTTTAGTCACGCAGTCAGCAGTCTGTGTCCAACTAGTGGGAGCCTGAGTCCAAGATCCTCACTTGCATTCGCAGGGGGGCCCAAAAAGGTACTCCATGATGTTGGAAGGTGGAGGGCCAAAATCTCCGTGTATAACCCTGTTCAGCAGAAGTGCCTTAAGCAGTATCCTAACACAGATTGTTGGCTGCATCTGAAAAAGAGAAAAATTTGTCCTCAGGGGGAGGGCCTCTGTCCCTGGGTTGAGGTAAGTCATTAATCTGTTTAAACAGTCGTTCTGGAAACCATTGTGGGGCTGCTTGCTCTTGGTCCAAAACACAAGCTGAGCCTCGTCCCCAGATGAGGACAGGATCTGGGCATTTCTATTTATTTGTAAGGGGATTCCGCCACATAACAGGTGGGCGAACAAAATTGGACGAGGGATGCCAGTGTCTGTCTGTGGCCAAATGGCCTTCACTGTCTAGGGTAAGAAAAATAAGGGCAAATAATGCATGGTTAAGGCAATGCCTGGGAGTGGTAAATATAAAGGCGGAAGCCTTCAGGCGGGTTAGCCAAGTCTTTAAGGTAAGGTGGGCACGTTCCACAATGCCTCGGCCCTGAGGTTTGTATGTAATTCCAGAAGTATAACAAATTTGCAATGTAGCACAAAACTGTTTAAACTTGGCACTGGTATATGCAGAACAATTATCTGTTTTAATATGAATTGGTTTACCCATTACGGAAAAGGCTGAAACAAGATGAGAAAGGACATCTTTGGTAGCCACTCCAGAATCCAGTCAGGCAAAAATAAAGCCACTGAAGGTATCTATATAAACGTGAATATATTTGGTTTTTCCAAATTCAGGAAAATGAGTAACATCCATTTGCCAAAACTGATTGGGCAGTAATCCTTGGGGGTTAACTCCCAAGTGTTGAATGGGGAGGGAGACAGCGCAACCAGGGCATGCATTTACTATCTCTCGTGCCTGTTGCCTGGTAATTTTACAAAGTAATCGAAGGCTCTGGGAATTTAGGTGGTGAAGATTGTGTAACTCCGTTGCCTTTTGAATGGAGCCAACAAAAATTTGAAAGATGGAACGAGTTGCTGCATCAACTTGGGCATTACCTTGTGTTAGAGGGCCAAGAAGATCAGAGTGTGCCCTGATGTGTCCTAAGAAAAATGGGTCTTGTGTGGCCTGAATTAGTTGCTGAAGCTGGTGAAACAGAAAGGCCACATTGGAAGAAGCATTAATGGTGTGTGAAATCTCCAGCAGGAGTGCAGAATGAGCAATGCAGGCACTGTCTGCATAAATATTAACAGGATTATCAAAAAATTTTATAAAGACCTGTGTTATGGCAAACAAATCCAAAAACTGTGCTTACTGATAGACAGTATCAAAGGTGGTAGGCTGGTTATTGACAACAAAGACCGCATGGCCATTTCTGGAACCGTCTGTAAAGACAGTAAGGGCTTGAGGAATGGAAGCCGTTTGAGTAATTTGGGGAAAAGTAAATGGATGTAAGTGGACAAAATGTAAAAGGGGGTCATTGGGGAGGCGGTTATCAATTGTCCCCAAAAAGCCTGATAGGGCAATACCCCATTTATCCTATGACTGTAGTAAAAATTGGGTTTGGTCCTTAGTATATGTATAATTAAAATATTATCAGGGTCTTTGCCAAAATGTTGTCGAGAAAGCAAACGACCTTTAATAATAATAGAAGCTACCTGAGCAAGATAAACAGTAATAACCTTGGAGGATGTGGTGGGTAAATGGACCCAAAGCAAGGGGCAGCCTTTAATTTTAAAATGTGGTTTTCACTGACAAAATGTGGGTGTATGAGGAGTGTGTAAAATAACCAGAACCAGAGGAAGGTTGTAAGAAATTTGTATAACAAACTGTTGGGCAATGGCTTCTGTGACTTGGTTTAATGCCTGTCATGCCTCGGGAGTAAGCTTTTGATGGGAGGAGGGGTGGGAATCACCTCTCAAAATATCATTAAGGGGAAAAAGTACCCAAGTGGGTAATTTTAAATATGTTCTTAGTCATTGAATATCCCCAGGTAATTTTTGAAAATCATTAAGGGTGTGAAGATGGTCCACACGTAGTTGTATTTTAGGAATTTGGATCTTATTATCTTGAAGTTTAAGGCCCAAATAAGTATAAGGGTCCTGTGTTTGAACCTTATCAGGAGCTATCTGTAGTCCAAAGGTAGTGAGGGTTTTGTAAAGGTCCAAGTAACAATTATTAAGGTCATGGGTATTAGGTGCAGCAATTAACAAATCATCCATATAATGGAAAATATAAATTTGTGGCCATCGCTCTCTCACAGGGTCTACTGCTTGAGCAACGTAATTTTGGCAAAACTAGGGCTGTTGGCCATACCGTGGGGAAGAACCTTTCATTGAAATCTCTGCATAGGGCCCTGAAAATTAATGCGAGGGAGACTAAAGGCAAAATAGGGTCTATCCTCAGGATGTAAAGGAATGGTAAAAAAGCAATCTTTTAAGTCAATAACAATTTTACAATTGTTTTTAGGAATAGTCACTGGTGTGAGAATGCCTGACTGTAGTGCTCCCATCGGGTGCATAACTTTATTAATGGCAGACAAATCTTGTAAAAGGTGCCACTTGCATGATTTTTAATTGATAACAAAAATTGGAGTATTCCAAGTTGAGGTTGAGGGATCTACATGGCCGGCTGCCAGCTGTTCCTGCACTAACATGGAGGCAGCCTCCAATTTTTTCTTGGGTAAGGGGCCACTGATCCACCCACACAGGAGTCTGAGTCTCCCAAATAATTTTATCTGCATGGGGTACAGGAGGGTCAGGGACCGACACTAAAAATCTGTATACCCAAGGCCATATGTATTTGTTTTTTGTATGGGTTGTATAGGCTCAACCAGTCCTTGTCTCAGTCTCCCCAGGCCTGTACCAGGGACAAAATTCATACGAAGCATTTGATGAGTCACAATGGAATTGGGACTGGCAAGAATAACTTCCATTTGACTCAAAATATCTCAGCCCTATTGGTCAATAGGGAGGTCAGGAACAACGAAAGGAGTGACAGTTGACTTATTACCCTCTTTATCAGTCCAGCTAATAGACCTAGAGCTGACCAGGGGAATTTTTGATTGTCCTATCCCTTTAAGGTCAGTCAAGGATGGGGTGAGGGCCCAAACTGATTTCTAGTATTTTTGAGACATAATTGTGGCATCAGCTCCAATATCTAGAACTCCTTGGAATTCCTTTCCTTCAATAAGTAAGGTAAGGGTGGGTGTATTGTGAGAAATTGGCTGAACCCAATACACATCAGAGGAACCCAAGGAGGCAGTCCCCCGCGGTAGGTTTGGGTGGTGGAAGTGCCTCCTGAATCCAAGGGAAGGAGTATTAATTGTGCAAGTTTTGTTCCTGCGGGGATGGCCGCAACTCCATTAATTGCTGTGGCCAGTATTTTTATTTCTTAAGTGAAATCATTATCAATAATGCCAGGGAAGACCTGAACACCTTATAAGGTAGTAGAGGCTCTTCCAAGAATAAGGGCACACGTATGAGATGGAGGGGGACCCATAATTCTAGTGGGTATTATCTGTGGCCCTTGCAATGAGTCTAATATTGTATTGGTGGTGGCACAGAGGTCCAATCCTGCGCTGCCTGGGGTGCCTCGTTGGAGCGAGACAATTGTGGAGAAGGATTTTGAGGTAGGTTGGTAGTTTGGGAGGGAACAAACGTTATTGCCCCTGGGCTTGTCTTGGGCAAGTCGGGGCCAGGGGTTGGCCCTGCAGTGATTTTCCGAGAAGCAGGAAGAAATAGGCTGTCTGAGGGCATTTGTCTTAGATCTTCACTCACTGGCTCAGTGATAACCTTTACCACATCTAGGGCAAAGAGTAGCTGGGGGCGGTTTAGCCCCAGTTTGAGGAGACACTATTTCTAGGCTTTGTTTGCCTGTCAGACACTCGTGTGTAAAATGGACAGGTTGTTTTCAAGTAAAGCAAGTAGGTGAGCCAGGATTGTAAAAGGCCTTGGTAAAGGTGGCACCTAGGGCAAGACACATGGCATGGGCTGCACCCACCCCTGCACAGAGTCTAATGAAGTCAGAAAGTTTCCCTTTATTCTTATGTGGTTGAAGAACACCCTGACATGCTGGCTTGGCGTTTTCAAAGGCAAGATGTTTTACAAAGGTGCTTTCGCTTTCACTTGGTCCAAGCAAGCATTCTGCAGCTAGGTTAAGCCGGGGAACAAAGTTGCTATAAGGCTCGTGAGGCCCTTGTCGAATTTTTGCCAGGGAAGTGGTAGCTGAGGCCTTTTGAGGGAGGCATCTCCAAGCATGTAAGCCAGCCATCTGATTCTGCGCCAAAAGTCAAGCAGGGAAACATGCCTGTTTAGTTTTAGTGTCAAATGGTGCATTGCCCACTCACTTAACATAAGTCCAGGATTTAGAGGAGTCCTTTGATAAAATTTTTTGAGCAGTTTCCCAACAGTGCTCTTTGAAATAGCATTCCATAACGGGAAGTCACCAGCACTGAGGGTACCTCAGGCTAGAAATTTCCAATCATTGGTAGTAATCCATTGTGTGCTGTGGATTTCTAATAAAGCCACTGTGTAGGGCGTAGTGAGTCCAGAGTGAGCACAAGCCTTTTTAAGTTTTTCAAGAAAATGCAGGCTTAAATTTTTGTAGACACTCTGGGTTCCTTCCTGCCTGGTGGTGAACTCCTCATCCTCTGAGTCCTGATCTCCTTGATCCATTTCCCCCACTTCCTCCTGTTGATCCTCATGTAAGTCTTTGACCTCAGAATGGGCAGGCATAGCTATCTGACTGCGGGTGACTGGGAAGGTGAGAACAGGCTGATGGAGTGGCTTAGCCTTTGTATTAGACCACCGAGGGGCAGCTTGCGTTGACTCCATGCCTAAGGCTAATGAGCAGAGCTCAGAGTCAAGGGATCTTAATTCTTTTAAAAGTTCGATCTGTTCCCATCTATGTTGGAGAGACTGTCGCAAGGGAGCCAGGTTAGGCAATGGAAGTGGGGAAAAAATATCTGGGGGGGGGGGAGTTGGCCCCTGAAGGGCCGGAGCACAAAAGGCATGAGGGATATAGGAGGGAGGTGGATGTGTAAGTCCTATAGGCTGTGAGAGGGTCCTGAGAGGTGGTGGGTCTTCTCAATGGTAGCGTGCTTCTTTATTCTCCAAGGTAGCCTGCTCCCCAGGGGTCAATGTGTCTCTGGGATTTAAAACTGGATAAAGGTAGTTGGTAACCATTGGAGCCTTATTCATTAAGGTGGTATTTTGAGGTGGATCAGGAAGTTTCCCTGGGTCCTGGGGAGACTGAGAAGGGTCTATGTCTATACTAACTGATGGGCATGCTGAGTAGGGATTAGAGGTCATTTGCATAGTCTCTGCCCCAATCCTGACAAGTTTAAAGGTACCATTGTCAAAAGGTGAACTTTTAAGAATTTTATTCATTAAGTTCCAGTAAGAAAAGGTGGGAACAGGCTCCTTTTCTGGGCCAAAGCATTCATAATAATCTTTTAAACAGTCTCCTACTCTAAGCCATCGTTTACCATCAATGGTTCCTTCAAAGGGAAACCATGGACACAATTCTCCTATGTATGAAAAGAAAAATTTTGTGTCTTTTTCTTAACACGTGCCCCCCATGTCTTGAAGGACTCCTTGAGGGCTGACAAAAACAAATCATGTGACGATAATGCTTGTCCCATGGTGGGTCACTCACCGTGCGTCATCCCCACTCTTCTCCTGGATATGCCTCTCGGTGGTGTCTACTGACGCAATCGCGAGCTCCGCTTTACCAAGTCTTCCAGGAGTACTGGGTTCCCCCTCAGTCAAAGGCTTGAGCCCCAGTCAGTGGGCACCAGATGTTCCAGCCGGCAGGACACATCAACGTGGTCAGAAAACATAGATGGGGAGGAATGAAGGGACAAGAGACACGAGAGATGACAGCAAGACAGGAGTTCTGATAAAGCTGCAAACTTTTATTTTCACACAGGGGATTTATATACTGGAGATGGGAAAGCTCTTATCTGTAGTTCCTGGATGTCTTCACAAAGTGAGATAACCTCAGGATGTTTCAGGAAGACAGATGGCTGCAAAAAGTCTCAGAGAGACAGATGGCGACAGGATGTTTCCCAGGCAGGATGTCTCCCAGGGGGCTGTTTCTTGTAAGTGTCAGGATATTCGATGAAGGAGAATTCCTTCTACCTCTGAAAGTCAGGGATTCAGTGTTTGGAAAGGAAAATTGAAAAATGAATCCAATGTGTATGCAAATATGTGCTACATAAAAATCTTCCCACTCTCATTCAGAACAATGCCTTGACATTACCTTCACCCCATGTAAGAAACAATTAGAGGAGAAGAGTTAGAAAATCTGTGAATACACATCTGGAATGGAAAATGCTCAATAATTCACAAACTTGGAGGTGGGAGAGGAGTTTCCAAAAGTAAGAGACAGGGTAAAAACTCCACAAACATGGAGCTCTGCTGGCCTAAAGACTTCTTGTGTAACTGCCTCTGAGTTTGGGCACTTGAAATATTTGTTGTTGTAAGGAGCTTTAGCTTCCTCTGTAGTGAGACCATCAAAGCTGGGTCTGCATCTATGTGACCTGGAGGACATGGTTTCTTATTTTTCAATGAACATGGGGCAGCAGTCCTTAATTCTCTCTTTGTATTTAAAATGTTGCCACTGAGGGCTAATTGTCTCCCAGTGTAGACTGTGAAGCCATTTGGTCATCCTCCACTTTTTGTGGTGTTTCTTGCAGCTGCACTGGGAGTTTAATATTTGCTTCACGAAATATGAGGAGTTCAACTGGGAGACAGTGCTGGAGGGAGTTCTGTCACGTGTGGTGCGTAAGGGTCTGGAGGAGAATGGTACAACCATGCTTCTATTCCCCATAGCTTGCCCCGTTGACCATAGCAATTGATTCTGAACATTGCCCTGAAACCTCTAGGTATAACAAGATGCCTTTACATAAAATGGTCTGAGGGCTGTACCATGTCAGTCACAAACCATCTGGAAGCCAATGCCAAATCCACATGATCCCACCATAGATGTTTTAACACACACCTGCACACCACTGCTCTAGGCCCAGTACTCAGCAGGCTCCAAATTACTGGCATCTCTCATCTACACAATTTTCATGAAAACCAGTCAATCAAGGCACGGTCTGGTACACTCATGATCATCAATAGGACATCCAAAGGTTCTCCAGTGCCACCTGTTCATGGGAATTTCAAAATTTTCATGGTATTTATCTAGCTATTTTTCAAGGATGAAGTTGGAGGCACTCTGGGTTTCAATTCATTCAGAAACCATTAAATGGAGAGGAAGACCATTGCAATGAAAGCTCTGGAGTACTCCAACAGGCAAGGTTTCCCAAAGATAGGCCAAAAGGTCACATGAAGCCAGGCCGATTGAGGTCTACAATGTGAGGTACATGTGTGTTTTGACTCTCAACTATGGCTGCCAAGTCTTTCAGAATAAAATCATGAGATATCCTTCCTGAGATTCCAAGTGCTGTGTGCAAAGCAACCCTGGGCTTAGATCTCAGTTTCCAAGGGCGACTCTCATTTGTGCCATCCTAAAATCCCAACACAATTCATGGCAATACATCTTTGAGTTAAGTTCCACAACTCAGTCTCTAAGGGGAATCACACCACTGTTCAAGTCCAGGTGGACCCAGTCATCTCTTCCAATGGCCACACAAATGACCACAATTAAAAGCAAAACACTCCCACGGCCCTCATCTTCTTTCATATAGACACTCATCATAACCTCTGGCTGTAGGTTTCCATGAGGTGCAGAGCCAAAGACAGTGTCCAAAATAAGCTCCCTTGTCCCCATTTGCCTAAAGTCAGTGTGGCCAGGGCACCCTTCCTGTGAACCAGGAGTGATCAAAGAGGACTGCTGTTAATACTGCTCTGATTCTCCATTTTGAGGCCTACAGACTCTGGGGTATCGATTCTTTATCTTAATTGGAGTCATGAGAAAACCCAAGCACCTATGGGCTAGCCTCTGCAGAACTTTGATGAACTCCTTTGTCCCAAAGGATCCATAGTCTCAATGATGGAGGTCAGGAACCATACAGAGGAAGGAGAGAGACTTCATCCACAATGACTGCTCTTTTGGCTCTTTTGGTTTTGGATGCACACATGGGATATTTCTATAGATCCATCAGGTGGTGAGAATCTAAGCCACAGCCTCACACAGGGCCAAGAGGCTGATTCAGACATATCCCTTTCCAAAGCAATTAAGCAAAGAGCCACAGGGGATGCCCATTCATTTCCAATTGAAAACTGTTTTCTTCAGGCTTCACAAAGGGGTGGCCTGAGGAGAAGACCTTCCTGACATTCATGGCAACAGATGAATAGGTAAGCAAAAGGCCCAAAGCAGGGTTTCTCCACTGAGACTTTCCTGGTCACGCCTTGTAAAATGACTTACTAGAAACAATTTACAGCAAACCAAACACTCAAACTTTCCTACCTATTCTCAGAACATGAGACAAAACCACAGACCCACATGCACACCCACAACCACACAGACCCCCAAGTAGGTGTGTGACTATCCGAAGTGTCCTCTGACTGGTGAGCCATAATATATTACCCCATAAGGGGGTGTCCTGTCTCAGATCTGGTCTCCGTGGCCAACTCTGTGATGCTGTCAGGAGCCAGCAGTGAGCCATTACCTGCTTTCTCAGGAAAGTCTTCTCTTCAAACCTTCCTGGGATTTGGCCATCCTCATATCAGTAGGTACCAAGAAAGACTGACTCTGTCGTTGGTAAATCCAAACAAGTTTGATGACTGGGACTTGGACTGGGACTGGCTCTGGGTGCCTGGCTTCCTGGATCCTAAGTTCAGAGAGTTCCATCACCAAGGAAGTGAGGTGAGGTCACTTCCTTCAGGAACTGAATGAGGTCAGTATATTGGCAACCACTTTGTCCTAACAGTTGCTTCCAGGTTCTGATGAGATGGAGGCTGCACCTATTTCCTGTGACATTTTAACAAGTTAGAATGGTATGTCAACCATAGGCACCCCGGAACAGCTCTCCACACAGGCCTGGTTTGGTCCATCTTGTCTACATTAAGAAGAGAAAGGCTAACTCAGATACATTCTTTCATCCTGACCGGGTTCTTTGCCATGGAAGATGACTTTTGCTCTCTCAGGTCCTTCATAGCTGCCTACATCTTATCAGGGGATTATTTCTGCATGGACTTTTGAAGTTCTCATCTGGTGGAAGATCCAATACCTTCCTGTGTTGAAAGACCAACTCTGTCCCTGCTCTTCTGTAAAGTGAGATTGAGAGAACAGTGTATGGTTAGGGTTAATAGCATGTTCGATTTGGGTTAGGAATCATTCTGCTTTATGAATATTGGTATTGGGAACCTGTGATATTTATAAAAATATAGACGTGAAATACATGTATGAGAACAGAGACCTAGGAAAGATTTGAAGCCTAGAAATGCATTGGACCCTTGATTGGCATACTTAGCTTGAATTATGTTCTGCACCAAGGTCTCAGATACATCGATATACAATGGCATAGGACCATGTACCTCTGGTGATTGAATGTAGAAGAGAACATCCAGTCAAAAAGGAATAGTCCGTACGATTACAAAGATACTCAGTATGTTTAGGAAGAATAGTGAGTCTAGGAGTTGGACCAAAAGTTCTTTAGCAATAGGGTTTCGGTTAGAGAATGTAAATGTCAGCACATGTGAAGGGACAGTCACAATGATGAACTGGGGAAAATATGTAGGAAAGCAGATATCAATAGGGACCTTAGGAAATCAGGCAAAGTATAAAGTGAGTGATAGGACTAGATATTTTCAATAGGCTTGAGGTTGAATATATCACCTTATGAAGAAACAAATATGTAGTCACCAATAGGATTGACATTTGAGAGCATTAGGCAACCTGGACATGGATGTTTTTAGTAATCCATGCTCACTTTCCATTTAGGCTTTGGCAGAATCATAAGTGTGACCTTTGCATTTTGCGTCCAGAGTACTTTTTGGTAAAATGTATATGTACATCAGGTGACATAAGTATTTCTTACACCATTACAGGGAGCAATATTCTGAAAACTTATACATTACTACTGGGGATACAAATAGGTGTACCCTGTGTTGATGATTATAGAGATGATGCATGAATAGACCATATTGTGAGTAAAGTATATAACTGGTTCCAACTTTATATAATGGATTGAATTTACATCTGAAAATATATAGGAAATCTTATATTGATATATATACATTCATTTCAATCAGTTATATATCTAATGGTAATATTAGGGTTATGGTTTATCATGAAGAGTGTGTGAGTTTTGCTTCAAAAATAATTATGGAATCGAAAATAATGTTTTTAGAAAGAAGTCTAGTGAAAGGACCAGTAAAGTAACAAGGAGGAATACATGTGTTCTGAAGTAGGAAGTAATTGAATGTGAACCAAATGCCTATAAATTTGTGAACATGTGGATGGAAAAATATATCCTATGATGTCCAAAAACTGAAGAAATTGTAATATACCAGTGTTGAATAAAAATGAACTTCAAAATAAACAGCATGTCCCATAGGAATCTACTTGCATTGATGTTAGTCTGGGTCAGTTACTGTAGAAATATTAGAATTTGTAAGTACCATTCACTGAAGTTAGTTTTCAGTACTAGGAAACCAATATGTATTTCAGCTGGTTTAGTATTTCTGAGAATAATCATGTTGTTTATAAATACACATGCAGGAACATGAATAAATTCAGAGAGTGTATAATAAGACACACATATTTCATATTTTGGAAAATCTGGAGAATATATATATATATATATATATATATATATATATATATATATATACACACACACACACACACACACACACACACACACACATTACATATGCCAATCGAAATTCATCATGAAATATAATTCATCCACATATTCAAAAATATTCATTTTAATGAACATGGATTTATGTATAATGTTTTTCACTAGGAAGCTCATCCATAGGTTGAATTTTCAGTTCCATCAGTATTAAGGGGGAGTCATCTCTTCTCACAGTTTTAATATTCCAAAGTCAGTGAGCTCACAATAATGTATGTGTGATACCATGTAGGATACTATACATGCATAAAAAAAATGCATGTGCTGAATAGGCTACAGTGAAAGGGAGACAGGAATTTACATATGTGGTAACTTTAAAAACTCATCGAGAAATATTACAATGAAAAGTTGACTAGATTTATAGCACATACTCTTGATAAAGCAGAAGGCAAATCCAAATATACACCATGCTTCCTACGAAAGGCCTGCATTTCTATTCAGTTAGGTTTCTTTTTCTCCATGATATTAGGATTAGTACTCAGAGTCTAGTAGGGTATGGGTTAGTGTCAGGGATTTAGTATTTCAAATGGAAATATGAAAATGAATCTAATGTGCATGCAAACATGTGCTACACAAAAATCTTCCCACTCTCATCCAGAACAATGCCTTGACATAACCATCGCTCCAAGTAAAACACAATTAGAGGAGAGGTGTTAGAAAATCTGTGAATACATATGTTGAAGGGAAAATGCTCAGGAGTTCACAACACTGGAGGTGGAAGAACAGTTTCCAAAAGTAAGGGAGAGGGTAAACACTCCACAAACAACGAGCTCTGCTGGCCTAAAGACTTCTTGAGAAACTTCCTCGAAGGTTGGGCACATGAAATATATGCAATTGTCAGGAGATTTAGCTTCGTTTGTAGTGACACCATCAAATCTGGGTTTGACTCTATGTGACCTGGACGACATGGTTACTTATTTTCTGATGAACATGATGCAGCAGTTCTGAATTCTCTCTTTTTAGGTAAACTATGGCCACTGGAAGCTAAGTGTCTCCCCGTGTGGTCTGTGAAGCCATTTGGTCATCCTCCACTATTTGTGGTGTTTCTTACTGCTGCACTGTGAGTTTGGTATTGGCTTCACGAAATACAAGGAGTTCAACTGGGACACAATGCTGGAGGGAGTTCTGTCACGTGTGGTTGGTCAGGGTCTCCAAGAGAATGTCTGAACCAGGCTTACATCTCACATAGCTTTCCCCCTTTACTATAGCAACCTGATTCTGAACATTGCCTTGAAACCTTTCCATATAAAAAGTTGCCTTTACATATAAGGATCTGCTGCCTGCACCATGTTAGTCACAAGGCTTTTGGAAGCCAATGGCAGATCCAGGTGGTCCTACCAAAAATATTTATTTACACACCTTCTGTCCACTGCTCTAAGTCCACTACTCAGCAGGCTCCAACTTACTGGCATCTCTGTTCTTCACCATTTTAACAAAACCCAGTCAATCAAGGCACTATTTGGTACACTCATGATGAGCAACACGACATCCAAAGGTTCTCCAGTGAAACCTGGTCATGGGAATTTCAAAAATTTTATGGTATTTGTCTAGCCATTTTTCAAGGATGAAGTTGAAGGGACTGTGGATTTCAATTCAGGAACCAATAAATATTGAGGAAGCTAATTTCAATGAAAGTTCTGGAGAATTCTCACAGGCAAGGCTTCCCAAACAGTGGCCAAAAGGTCACATCAATCCAGGCACAATAATGTCTACTATGTGAGGTCCATGTGTGTTCTGACTCTCAACTATGGCTGCCAAGTCTTTCAGAAAAATAATGTGATATCCTGACTGAGATTCTCAGTGCTCTATGCAAAGCCACCCTCGACTGAGCTCTCAGTTTCCAAGGGCGACTCTAATGCGTGGACTCTTAAATCCCAACACAATTCATGGCAATACTTCTCTGAGGTCAGTTCCAGAACTTAGTCTCTATTGGGAATCATACCAGAGTTAAAGCCCAGGTGGACCCAGTCATCTCTTCCAACGGCCACACAAATGACCACAAATGAAATCAAAACACTCCCAAATGACCCTCATGTTCTTCCATATAGACACTCATCATAAACTCTGGCTGGAGTTTTCCATGAGGGGAGCAGCCCAAGTCAGTGTCCAAAATAAGCTCCCTTGCCCCTCATTTGCCTAAAGTCAGGTTGGCCTGGACACCCTTCCTGTGAACCAGAAATGATCAAATAGGCCTGTCATTAATACTGCTCTGCTTATCCAAATTGAGGCCTTCTGACTGTGGGGTTTAGATTCTTTATGTGAATTGGTGTCATGAGAAAACCCTAGCCCCTATGGGCTAGCCTCTGCAGGGCTTTGAAGAACTCATTTGATCCAAAGATCCTTCTTATCACTTGATGGAAGTCAGGAACCTTACAGAGGAAGCCGAGAGACTTCATCCACAATGACTGCTCTTTTTGCCATTTTGGTTTTGGATGCAAACATGGGATCTTTCTTTAGATTCATCAGGTGCTTAGAATCTAAACCATAGGCTCATTGAGGGCCAAGATTCTGATTCAGATACATCTGTTTCCAAAGCAATTAAGCAAAGAGCCACAGATGATGCCCATTTATTTCCATTTGAAAACTGTTTTCGTCAGGCTTCACAAAGGGGTGACCTGAGGCAAAAAACTTCCTGACATTCAGAGCAACTGAACAATAGGTAATTAGAAGTCCCAAATCAGGGTTTCTTTACTGAGACTTGTCAAAAGCCAGTGGTGAACCACTACCTGCTTTCTCATAAAAGGCCCCTCTTCAGAGCTTTCCTGGCATATGGCCATCCTCACATCTGTAGGTACCAAGATAGACTGACTCTGTCCTTGGTAATTCAAAACTAATGACACCACTGGGAGTGGGACTGGGACTGGCTCTGTGTTCCTGGATTCCTGGATGCCAAGTTCCATCACCAAGGAAGTGAGGTGAGGTCACTTCCTTCAGGAACTTAATGAGGTCACTGCCTTGGCAACCACTTTGTCCTAACAGTTGCTTCCAAGGGTCCCATGAGATGGAGGCTTCCCCTACTTTCTGTGACATTTTCACAAGTTAAAATGGTATATCAACCATAGGCACCCGGGAACAGCTCTCCACACAGGCCTGATTTGGTCCATCTTCTCTACATTAAGAAGAGAGAGGCCGATTAAGACACAGCCCTTCATCCTTACCAGGTTGTTTGCTATGGAAGATGACTTGTGCTCTCTCAGGTCCTTCATAGCTGCCTACAAATTCTCCAGGGATCATTTCAGCATGGACCTTTGAAGTTCTCAGCAGGAAGAAGACCCCCTACATTCCAGTATTATAAGACCAACTCTGTCCCTGCTCTTCTGTAAAGTAAGATTGAGGGAACACTGTATGGTTAGGGTTAATAACAGGTTCGATTTGGGTTAGAAATCATTTTGTGGATGAATAATGGTATTGACAACCTGTGATATTTATAAGAATATAGAGGTGATCTGTATGTATGGAAACAGAAATCCAAGTAAAATTGGAAGCCCTGAAGGGCATTGGGCCCTTGATTGTGATACTTAGCATTGAATTACGTTCTGCACAGATGTCTCAGATAAATCGATTTACAATGGCATAGGACCTTGTACCTTGGATGATTTAATGTAGAAGAGAACATCCAGTCAAAAACGGATAGTCGGTAGGATTAGGATGTTATTTTGCAGGTTTAGGAAGAAGGGTGAGTGTAAGATTTGGAAAAAAATTTCTTTAGCAATAGGGTTTCAGTTAGAAAATAAATTTAAATGTCAGCATATGTGAAGAGTGTGTCACAATGATGAACAGGGGAAAATATGTACGTAAGCAGATATCAATAAAGACATTATGAAATCAGGAAAAGTAAAAATTAGAGATAGGCTTAGATATTTTCAAATTGTTGAGTTTGAATATGCAATCTTAGAAAGAAACAAATATGTGGTCACCAATAGGATTGACATTTGAGAGCATTAGGCAACTTGAACATGGATGATTTTAGTAATCCATGTTAATTTTCCATTTAGGCTTTGGTACAATCATAAATGTGAAACTTTGAATTTTGTGTCCAGAATATTTCTGTGAATAAATGTATATGTAGATCAGGTGACATGAATATTTCTTCCACCATTTCTGGGAGCAATATTGACTGACTACTTCTGACTGATAGGTACAGATTCTTTATGTGATTTGGAGTCATGAGAAACTCAAGCACCTCTTCAGGCCTTGAAGAACTCATATGACCAAAAGGATCCCTATTCTCACTTGATGGAGGTCAGGAATCTAACAGAGGAAGGGAAGATACTTCATCCACAATGACTGAACTTTTTGCCATTTTGGTTTCGGATGCACACATGGGATCTTTCTTTAGATCCATCAGGTGCTGAGAATCTAAGTCACAGCCTCACACAGGGCCAAGAGGCTGATTCAGACATATCCCTTTCCAAAGCAATTAAGCAAAGAGCCACAGGTGATGCCCATTCATTTCCATTTGAAAACTGTTTTCTTCAGGCTTCACAAAGGGGTGGCCTAAGGCAAAGACCTTCCTGACATTCAGGGAAACAGAAAAATAGGTAAGCAAAAGGCAGAAAGCAGGATTTCTCCACGGAGACTTTCCTGGTCCCACTGTCCCTGGTCTTCTGTAAAGTTATATTGAGGGAACAGTGTATGATTAGGGTTAATAACATGTTCGATTTGGGTTAGGAATCATTCTGCAGGACGAATATTGAAAATGGGAATCTGCAATATGTACAAGAATATATAGGTAAAATATAAGTATGAAAACAGAAATATAGGTAAGATTTGAATCCCAGACGGGTATTGGGCCCTTGAGTGGGTTACTTAGCTTTGAATTATGTTCTGCATAGATGTCTCAGATAAATCGATATACAATGGCATAGGACCTTGTACCTTGGATGATTGAATGTCGAAGAGAACATCCAGTCACAAAGGGAATGTCCGTAAGTTTAGGACGATATTCTCTAGGTTTAGAAACAACAGTGAGTATCGGATTTGGACCAAAAGTTCTTTAGCAATTGGTTTTCAATAAGAGAGTGAATGTAAATGTCAGCACATGTGAAGAGTCAGTCACATTGATGAACTGGGGAAAATATGTAGGAAAGCAGATATCAATAGAGACATTAAGAAATCAGGCAAAGTGTAAAGTGAGGGATAGGATTAGACGTTTTTAACAGGCTTGAGGTTGAATATATAATCTTAGAAAGAAACAAATATATAGTCACCAATAGTATTTACATTTGAGTGCATGTATATTTTTGTAATCCATGCTCAATTTCCTTATAGACTTTCGTACAATCATAAGAGTGATTTTGCTTTCTGTGTCAAGAATACAACTGTGATAAAATGTAAATGTTGATCAGGTGACATGAGCATTTCTTCAACCATTACTTGGAGAAATATTTTGAAGAACTATAAATTCGTATCGGGGGAACAAAGAAGTGTACCCTGTGTCAAATAACATAGAAATAATGTATGAATAGACCATTCTGTGAATAAATAATATAACTGGTTCCAACTTTAAATAGTGGATTGATGTGTTATCTGAAAATATACAGGAAATCTTAAATTGATATAGATACATTCATTACAAGCAGTTATATATCTAACGGTAATATTAGGGTTATGAAGAGTGTGTGAGTTTTGCTTCAAATATGATTATGGAAATCGAAAATAAAATGTTTGGAAAGAAGTCTCATTAAAAGACCAGTCAAGAACCCTGGAGGAATATATGTGTTCTGAAGCAGGAGGTGATTGAAATTGCAACAAATGCCTATAAATTTGTGAACTTGTGGATGAAATATATATCCTATCATGTGCATAAAGTGAAGAAATAGTAATGTACCACTATTTAAAAAAAATGAACCACAAAATACACATCATGTCCCATAGGAAACTATCTGCATTGATGTTGAACTAGGTTTTACTGTCGAAATATTAGTATTTGTATGCGCCATTCACTGAAGTTAGTTTTCAGTACTAGGAAACAAATATGTATTTCAGGTAGATGAAAATTTCTGAGAATAATCTCCTGAAAAGTTGATCATAAATCCATATACATGAATATGAATGATTTTAAGGAGTGCATAATAAGATTCATATATTTCATTTTTTGAAAAATTTGGAGAGTATATAGATATTAATATAGATATAGATATAGACATAGATATAGATATAGATATAGATATAGATATAGATATACACACACAGACAGAAAGACATTAAAAACTAGCAATATATTTGCCAATCGAAATTCATCATGAAATATATATTATCCACAGGTACAAAAATATTTATTTCACTGAAATTGGAGTTATGTATAATGTTGTTCTACTAGGAAGCTCACCCATAGGTTGAATTTTCAAATCCAACACTATTTAGGAGGAGTGATCTCTTCTCATAACTTGTATCTGCCTAGTTAGCAACCTCACAAAAATGTACATGTGATAACAGGTAGGATTCTATATGTGCATATAAAAATACATGTGCTGAATAGTCTACAGAGAAAGGAGACACCAATTTGTTGAGAGCCACAGCTGAAGGGGCCCCAGCAAACTTCCAGCTCCCAGCAATTCCACCTGCCAGATGATTATTGGCTCACAGCGGCCCCAGCAACATATAGCTGATTGGCTACTCTTTGGTGATGCTCATTGGAGATGCTCATTGAGCTTTTTCCCCACCCTTTCCAACTGCCAGCTGATGATTGGCTCACAGCAGCCCCAGCAACATCTAGCTGATTGGCTCCTCTGCGGTGATGCTCATTGGACAGTTACCCTGCCATTTCAGACCACAGAGCTGCTCATTGTGGGACATTTTGGCTCCACCCACGTGACGCAGCCAAACGGCCTCTAGAGCAGGAGGATTGTGGGAGGTGGAGAGGCTTGTGGGTGTGACAGAGACTTTACAAGAAAGCCAGTGGTGGCAGTTGGGCTCTGAGGGTTTTCCTGAGGAGCTGTTTTGTTTGGCGTGTGTGGTTCTAAAAATAAAGTTTGTTTCTTTTGAAAAGTGGCTCTTGAATTGTGCCCAGCCAGACTGCAGCATTTGGTGGCTCACACGGAGAGTGACTGAGGGTAAGTGATAAGGTAAACTGCTCGTCCCTGAGGGCAGGGCGAGAGGATGGGTAGCCATTTTAAGATTTCTCTTTTGTTTTGCTTCACTTTTGTTTTAAGTTGCCTGTCCATGGAGATGAGTGAGACGGAAGAAAAACTGCTCACATCTGAGAAAAAATTATTTACGTCTGAGGAGCAGATAGGGAGAAAGGACAGATGCACATGTCAGGAGGATAGAAAGGCTATAATGACTTATTGTTGTTCCCTTTTTATTTTATTCTGTCTCGGTTTTGTTTGGCATTGTCTTTTTGGTTTGTATTATAGTAGAAATATGGGATCAGAAATTTGTAAAAAACAAACTGAAAGAGCGTTAAGTAAATTGTTAGAGGAAGGAGGCATCTCAGTAAAGTCAAGCACAGTCAGGGCATACGTTGGTACAATA
Source organism: Callospermophilus lateralis (assembly GCF_048772815.1). NCBI lineage: Eukaryota > Metazoa > Chordata > Mammalia > Rodentia > Sciuridae > Callospermophilus > Callospermophilus lateralis. The sequence continues at coordinate 4,902,591 of NW_027514584.1, forward strand.
CAAAAATGTAGCCCATGGCTTTTGAAGAAGGAGTTGTTAAATATAACATAATGAAACCATCATGGTGAAGATTTAAAAAGAAAAGAAAAAAAAAACAGCCCAGGGACTCTGCAAATTGGCACATTGCCATTGAGGATGATCATATCTGGTTTGCTTAGTCCAAAGACTGCAGTTCAGACAAAGATAGAGGAACAAAGCTTAGGGCAGAAAAAGCCATTAGGGGCAAAGTTACAAAAGGAGACTGCTACTAACAACTTTCTATAACCAGAGGGCAAAGTTTCCAACCAACAGCGCCACCTCTACAGGAGACTGTTACTAACACATTTCAATCACAGGAGGATGTAAACGTCCAAATAACAAGGCCACCTCCATATGCTGGGAGGCCCCCAAAGCCCGCAGTTGATAGTTCGGATCCTGAGACAGGATCTCAAGTATTAACATGCCCTGTATGTGAGGTAGGAGGGTAGCAAATTCAACATGCTTTAAATTTCAAAATAGTGAAGCAGCTAAAAGAGGCTGTAACAACCCATGGTCCTCAAGCACCCTTCAGTGTAAGCTTGGTCGAAACCATTAATAATTAAATATGACGCCAGTAGATTGGGCTAATATGTGTAAAGCTGTGCTAAATGGAGGTCAATACCTGTTATGGAAGGTTGCCAATGAGGAATTTTGCAAGGTGACGGCTAAGCGAAATGCAGAAGCTGGTTATCCTCAGAGAAATCTAAATATGTTGTTAGGAAAGGGACCTTATGAGGATCAGCAGCAACAAATTGCATACGATCCTGGCGTATACGCACAAATTGCTGCAGAGGCAGTTAGGGCCTGGAAGACTTTACAAGGACATGGAGGTTTACAAGGTCAATTATCTAAGGTAATACAAGGATCTAATGAATATTACACTGAATTTGTAGATAGGCTTATTCAAACAGCTACCAGAGTTTTGGGGAATACCGAACAAGCAATGCCATTAATAAAACAACTGGCTTATGTCCAAGCAAATCGTTGGTGCAGAGAAATCATTAGACCATGGAAACATGAAGATTTAAACACATATATTAAATTATGTAGAGACATTAATGAATAAGAGCAAGTAGTGCCAGCTGCAGTAAAACAGGCTTTAGATGCCAGAGACATCAATGAACAAGGGCAATTTGTGGCAGCTGCAGTAAAACAGGCTTTAGATGCAAGGCCAGGAACATGCTACAATTGTGAACAAACAGGACATTTTAAAAGGAATTGCTCCATAGGAGGAGGGTTTAACAAAACTAGTTACCAAAGGAGTAGAATACTGGGTATTTGCCCACGATGCCATAGAGGGAGACATAGGGCTAATGAATGCCGTTCTCAAAACACCATAGAGGTACTTCATTATCAAAAAACGAACAAGGACCAGGTGTTTATCCACCATATCATGGAGAAAGGCATCGGGCTCAATTGCCAAAAAATGCACAGGGGGGCCCAATGCTCTGGGGCCCCAAACCACAAATATATGGAGCACTGGAGGAACACAACAACCCCATCAGAGTAGTTTCCAGGACACATTGTCCATTAGACGCCTCATCAGAGAAATCAGAGGGAGCGCAAGGTTGAACATCTGCACCTCTGCCGAATCATAGCAGAGATGGGGGGTTCAAATCATTCACACTTGGTGAAAGGACCTCTTTCCAAAGGAACAGTAGGCTTATTATTGGGACGCAGCTCTTCTAATCTAAAAGGATTTATGATTAGTCCTTGGGTAATTGATCCCGATTATGAAGGTGAAATAAAATTTATAGCCAGTTCTTCAAAGGATATATCAGTAATTGCACCAGGAGATAGAATAGCACAGTTACTAATAATACCCAGTCTACGTGATAAATTTTCCAGGCGTGATGTAGAAAGAGGTTCCAAGGGATTAGGCTCCACAGGTGTAGATTTGATTATGCTTTCTTTAAATTTAGATTCTCGCCCCATGCTAAAACTAAATATTAAAGGACATGAATTTAATGGGCTACTGGATACAGGTGCAGACCTTAGCATCATCTCTCATCAAGAATGGCCAAAACATTGGCCATTACAACAAGCCACTCAAACGCTTTGAGACCTAGGAGTGGTGACTAATCTCCATAGAAGTGCAATGGTATTAGATTGGAAAGATCCTGAATGATGTGAAGGAACTATACAGCCATATGTATTGTTTCATCTTCCCATAAATTTATGGGGACGAGATGTCCTAGATCAATTAGGTTTGACATTAACAAATAACATCAATCAATATGCACCCACTATTATGGCTAGAGAAGGTTTTAGGAAAGGAAAAAGATTAGAAAAACAAGAACAAGGTATAGCAGCACCAATACAAATAGACCAAGCAACAGACAGACATGGGTTGGATTTTAAGAAAGGGCCACTGAGTTAATAAAAATTACTTGGAAATCAGAAAGACCAGTATGGATTCTTCAGTGGACCCTGACTAAAGAAAAGATACAAGCATCCCAGGACCTGGTCAAACAACAATTAGCGGAAGAACATATACAACCTTCTGTATCTCCCCATTATACTCCCATTTTTGTCATTAAAAAGAAATCTGGTAAATGGAGATTATTGCAAGATTTAAGAGCCATTAATATTGAGATGGTTATTTTGAGACCTGCTCAATCAGGGATTAATCAATTGTCTGCTTTGCCAAAAACTTGGTATGTTTTAGTTATACATATTAAAGATTTTTTTTTTTCTTTTTCATATCCATTTCTTCCAGAGGATAGTCCACGTTTTGCATGTACTATAACTGCACTGAATCATGAAGATCCTGATTAGAGGTATGAGTGGAAAGTACTTTCTCATGGGATGGCTAACAGCCCAACTATGTGTCAAATTTATGTTAACAAAGTAATCCAGCCACTTAGAAATCGAAATCCTGAAATACAAATATTTCACTATATGGATGATGTATTATTAGCACACAAAGGAAAAAAACCCATTGCTAGAATGTTATGCCACACTTACAAACTTATTAAAAAATTATAATCTAGAGATAACAATTGATAAAGTACAATTAAATTTTCCAATTAATTATTTAGGAGTTCTATTATCCTCAACCATGGTCAGTCCACCAAAAATTCAAATTCGAGAAGATTAACTCAAATCAATTAATGACTTTCAAAAGTTACTAGGAGACATAAATTGGATAAGGCCTTATCTATGTATACCAACAGGAGAGTTGGGACCTTTATTTGATATCCTAAAAGGTCCATCTGATCCAAATTCACCCAGAATGTTAACGCCTGAAGCAAGAAAAACATTAAAAATCATTGATACATATATAAGAAATATGCATTTGGATAGATTTGATATAATTTTGCCTTTATTATTTATTGTACTACCAACATAAAAATATTCCTACTGGAGTATTTTGGAAAGAAGGTCCATTATTATGAATACATTTATCTTATTCTTCTAACACTATTATTACTAGGTATCCTGAGGCTGAGGGACAATTAATACTCATAGGAATAAAAGCAGCAAAGAGAGTGTTTGGAATTTCTCCCATATACTATGAATCAAATTGATGAATTAGCTAATGAGTTAAATACTTGGGCAATAACCATGTGTAAACCTAATGTTTCATTTGATAACCACTTACCATCTAATCTTTTATTGTCTTTTTGGTCATCGCATCCTGTAATTTTTCCAAAAATGACAAGAAAACACCTATCTTGAATGCTCCAAATATATTCATTGATGGGTCAAATAATGGTACAGCAGCAATAGTTACACCTGATCAAATTTTTACATTTTTAACACCCCAAAAATCAGCTCAAAAGGTAGAGCTTAATGCAGTATTATAAGCTTTTGTGATGTTTAAAGATTCTGTGTTTAATTTATTTTCCAATAGTCAGTATATAGTTAATGCTATAGTATCCCTTTAAGATGCTGGTAGGATTTCCCTTCCTCTACTGCTTTCTCTTTGCTTTCCAATATACAAAGTCTAATCTGGGACAGAAAAGATCCATTCTTAATAGGACATATCAGGGCACATACAGGATTGCCTGGAGTCCTTAGTATGGGCAATGATTTAGCAGATAAAACTACATATGACATACATACATATTTTCTCTACACTAGAAGAAGCTATAAATTTTCATAAAAAGTTCCATATCAATGCTAATACTTTACAAAAGCTTTTTAAAATAACTAAGGAACAAGCTAGACAAATAATATAACAATGTCAAACTTGTGTGACCATTTTACCACAAGTTAATCTTGAGTCAATCCTAGAGGATTGATACCTAACCATATTTGGCAGATGGACGTCACACACTTGCCAGAATTTGGAAAATTAAAATATTTGCATGTTACAGTTGATACTTCTTCTGGATTTTTGATGGGCGCCCTTCATGCCGGAAAAAAACTAAAGATGTTATAGCTCATTGCTTACAAAATTTTGCCACTGTGTTCATTCCAAAACAGTTAAAAACAGATAATGACCCGGATTATGCTTCTACCTCTTTTAAACAATTTTGCTCATCATTTGGCATTACTCATATAACAGCAATCCCACACAATCCACAGGGACAAGGCATAGTTGAAAGAGCACATCAAACTATTAAAATGTACTTATTAAAGCAAAAAGACGAAATTGGGAAGGGGTATAAATTCCCCAAAGATAAACTTAAAATAACCGTTTTTACTCTAAACTTTTTAAATTTGGATTCATGAGGACTTAATGCTGCAGAAAAGCATATGTTTCCAAAAAATGTGTATAAGTCCAAGGTACTTTGGATGGATATTCTAACAGGACAATGGAAAGGTCCTGACCCATTAATTTTCTGGAGTTGGAGGTCTGTTTGTGGGTTTCCACAGGAAGAACAGCAGCCGATTTGGATTCCAGAGAGATTAACTAAGGTCCTGACTCAGTGATTGCCTGGAGTCGGGGGTCTGTTTATGTGTTTCAACAGGGAGAACTGCAGCCGATTTGAATTCCAGAGATCTTAACTGAAGCGTTTTCAATAGACCAAAATAAGATGATTAGGCTCAAATCCATAACAGCTGATATCCAAAACTCCAGTTTGGCTATCCATACATGTGCGACAGAACAGGGATGCTTTTTTCCATATCTATTTTATTTTTGCCCTTTCCCACATCTTGAAGTTCTGTTTTGTTTTTTTGAGCTCATACAGACCTAGGTTAATGTTTTGCTGATCAGTTCTATTTTTTGACTATAGAGTTTTTAAACATTGCAATGATGATTTCACCTGTAAAAAGTTATAAGGCTTTTACTATTATATTATGTGTTGTATGTATTTATTATGTGTTCACACTTGTGTTTTGTGTTATACGTTTGAATGTGCGTATGTCCATATATCATATATGATGAGTGCTCATGAAAAAAATGGATCAATTTTTTTTTATTCACGTGAATTAAATAGTTTAATTTAAATTGGGTAAACAACTGTTCAGGATTGTTTTAATATGTGCAAAAATAGGAGGTTAACAGACCTGTTTGTTTACTTTCACCTTTCTTTTTCATTATATTTAATAATTCTCTTCAAGATAATGCAAATTGTTAAGAAAATTGTTTTCTTTTAGTGCCTTCTGGAATGTTACATAAATTTTTCTTTAGCCATTATTGCCATAATTCTTATCTTCATTTCAGTGCTGGTGAAGACAAAGATAAAACCAATCTACAGTTTCTGCAATAGCCATCATTGAACTGCTTGCAGAAATTTCCTGGACTATGTATCACTTGTATGCATTGTGAACTCACCTGCATGCATTGTGAACTATCTTTTGGTGCAGCGACTTGTGGTAGTGTTGGGGTATTTCTCTGATGATGTCATCGGTGGTACAATTTTTTCAAAAAGAGCTGTCAATTGGCTTGTTGTATCTCACTCCCTTCTGCTTGTTATGGTCGTTCAGCTAAAATTTGGGGAACAACAGAGGTGAGGCTAAGAACCTCACCCCCCCCCGCTGGTACAAAGACCTCTCCACAGGTGTGGCTGTGTACTGGACCTGTAGTCAGTGACGGGTAAGATCCAATTGCAATGGTACCAACCTTAGACGGGAGGCTGACACCTTGAGGTCAGCTCATTCGATAATGGGTAAGGACCATATGTACTATTGGACAACCTAAGGCAGGCATGTTCCCTAAGCCACATGCTTGTTGTTTAAACAGAGAGGAGGAGATGTTGACAGCAACAGCCCAAGGGGCCAAAGCAAACTTTCAGAATGCCAGCTGATGGTTGGCTCATAGCGGCCCCAGCAACATCTAGCTCATTGGCTCCTCTGCGGTGATGCCCATTGGGCTGTTTCCCCACCCTTTCAAACTACGGAGTTGCTCATTGGGGGACTTTTTTGGCTCTGCCCAAATGATCCAGCCAATCAACCTCAGGAGCAGGAGGAGTGGGGAGGTTGAGAGCTTGTGGGAAGCTGGTGGTGGCAGTTGTGCTCTGAGGGTATTTCCCGAGGACCTACTTTTATGGCGTGTGTGGTTCTAAAAATAAAGTTAGTTTCTTTTGACAAGTGGCTCCTGAATTGTGCCCAGCCAGACTGTGGCAATCCTAAATTGATGGATATTTGCAAGAATATATAGGTGAAATATAAGTATGAAAACAGAAATCTAGGTAAGATTTGAAGCCCAGAAGTGCATTGGGCCCTTGATTGGGATACTTAACTTTGAATTATTTTCTGCACAGATGTCTCAGATAAATTGATATACAATGGCATAGGTCCTTTCCTTGGATGATTGAATGCTGAAAAGAACATCCAGTCAAAAGGATAGTCGGTAGGATTAGGAAGATAGTCAGTAGGTTTAGAAAGCAGAGTGAGTATAGGATTTTAACCAAATGTTCTTTAGCAGTAGGGTTTCGGGTAGAGAATGAATGTAAATATCAGCACATGTGAAGAGTCAGTCACATTGATCAACTCTGGAAAATATGTAGGAAACTATATATCAATAGAGACATTAGGAATTCAGGCAAAGTATAAAGTAAGTGATAGGATCAGACATTTTCAACAGGCTTGAGGTTGAGTATATAATCTTAGGAAGAAACAAATATGTAATCACCAATAGGATTGACATTTGATAGCATTAGGCAACCTGGACATAGATGGTTTTAGTAATCCATACTCATTTTTCATTTAGACTTCCATACAAACATAAGTGTGATCTTTGAATTGTGTGAAAGAAGTCTCATGAAAAGACCAGTCAAGAAAATTTGTGGAAAACATGTGTTCTGAATTAGGAAGTGATGGAAAGTAAAACAAAATGCCTATAAATTTTTGAACGTGTGAATGAAATATATATCCTATCATGTACATTAACTGAAGAAATAGTAATGTACCAGTATTGAATAGAAATGAATGACAAAATACACATCATGTCCCATAGGAATCTACTTGCATTGATTTTAAACTGGGTCAGTTACTGCAGAAATATTAGGAGTTGTATGCACCATTTACTGAAGTTAGTTTTCAGAACTAGGAATCAAATATGTAGTTCAGGTGGATGAATATTTCCCAGAATAATCTTGTGAAAAGTTGAATATTAATCCACATACATGAATATGAATGAATTTATGGAGTGTATAATAAGACACAAATATTTCATATTTTGAAAAATCTGGAGAGTGTGTGTGTATATATATATATAAACACACACACACACACACACACACACACACAGACATTAAAAAGTAGCAACATATGAGAAATTGAAATTCACCATGAAATATATGTCATCCACAGATCCAAATAGATTCGTTTTACTGAACATGGATTCATGTATAATGTTGTTGTACTAGGAAGCTCAACAATAGTTTGAATTTTCAGTTCCAACAGCGTTTAGGAGGAGTGAGCTCTTCTTACAATTTGTATCTGCCAAGTCAGCCATCTCACAAGAATGTACGTGTGGTACCAGGTAGTATTCTATATGTGCATATAAAAATACATGTGCAGAATAGGCTACACGGAAAAGGAGACAGGAATTCACATATTCGTTAACTTTAAAAACACATGGAATACCATTTCAACAAAAAATTGACTAGATGTTTAACTCTTATCCTATATAATGCAAAAGGCAATTCCAATGATACACCATTCCTCCTCTGAACTGCTTGTATTTCTTTTCTGTTTGGGTTAATTTTCTCCATCATATTAGGATTAGTAGTCAGAGTCTAGTTGAGCATGTGTTAGTGTCAGGGATTCAGTATTTCAAATGGAAATTTGGAAAATGATTCCAATGTTTATGCAAATATGTGCTACAAAAATATCTTCCCACTCTCATCCAGAACAATGCCTTGACATTACCTTGGCCCTAAGTAAGACACAATTAGAGGAGAAGAGTTAGAAAAAATGTGAATACTTATCTGGAATCGAATATGCTCAGGAGTTCACAAACATGGAGGTGGCAGAGGAGATTCCAAAAGTAAGGGACTGGGTAAACACTTCACAAACATGGAGCTCTGCTGGACTAAAGACTTCTTGAGGAACTGCCTCTGAGGTTGGGAACTTGAAAAATACGTTGTAGTCAGGAGATTTAGCTTCCTTTGTAGTGAGACCATCATATCTGGGTATGCTTCTATGTGACCTGGAATACTTGATTTCTTATTTTCCAATAAACATGAGGAAGCAGTCTTTAATTCTCTGTTTGTAGGTAAACTGTGGCCACTGGGGACTAATTGTCTACCCTTGTGGACTCTGAAACCATTTGGTCATCCTCCAGTTTTCCTGGTGTTTCTTGCTGCTGCACTGAGAGTTTGGTATTTGCTTCATGAAATACAAGGAATTCAACTGGGACACAATGCTGGAGGGAGTTCTGTCACATGTGGTGGGTCAGGGTCTACAGGAGAATGTGCCAACCAGGCTTCTATCATACATAGCTTGCCTCCTTGACCATAGCAACCTGATTCTGAACATTGGCCTGAAACCTCTCCTTATAACAAGATGCCTTTACATATAAGCGTCTGCTGGCTGAACCATGTCAGTCACAAGCCAATTGGAAGCCAATGGCAGATCCACAATGCCACATCACAGATGTTTTTTTTTTTTTATTTTATTTTTTTATTACACACCTGCCAATCACTGCAGTAGGCCCACTACTCAGCAGGGTCCAACTTCCTGGAATCTCTGTTCTACACCATTTTCATGAAACTCAGTCAATCAAGTCACTGTCCTGCATATTCATGATCAGCAACAGGACATCCAAAGTTTATCCACTGCCATCTGGTCATGGGAATTTCAAAAGTTTCATGGTATTTATCTAGCAATTTTTCAAGGATGAAGTTGGGAGCATGTGGGTTTCAATTCATTCAGGGACCATTAAATGTTGTGGAAGTTCATTTCAAAGTAAGTTCTGGAGAACTCTCACAGGCAAGGTTTCTCAAAGATTGGTCAAAAGGTCACAAAAATCCAGGCCCATTAAGGTCTACAATGTAACGTCCATGTGTGTTTTGACTCTCAACTAAGCCTGCCAAGTCTTTAAGAATAAAATCATGTGATATCCAGCCTGAGATTCCCAGTGATCTCTGGAAAGCCACCCTGGGCCTAGATCTCAGTTTTCAAGGGTGACTCTCATGCTTGGCCTGCTAATATCACAACACAATTCATGGCAATACTTCTCTAAGTTCAGTTCCTGTACTCAGTCTCTAAGGGGAATCACACCAGAGTTCAAACCCAGGTGTACTCAGTCATCCCTTCCAACTGCCACAAAAATGACCACAATTAAAACCAAAACAGTCGCACATGGCCCTCATCAACTTCCATAGAGACACTCATCATAATCTCTGGCTGGAGATTTCCATGAGGAATGCAGCCCGAGACAGTGTCCAAAATACACTCCCTTGCCCCTCATTTACCTAAATTCTGAGTGACCTGGACACCCTTCCTGTGAACCAGAAGTGATAATATAGGCCTGCCATTAATACTGATCTACTTCTCAAATTTGAGACCTTCTGACTGTGGGGTTTAGATTCTTTATGTGAATTGGAGTCATGAGAAAACACAAGCACCTATGGGCTAGCCTCTGCAGGGATTTGAAGAACTCATTTGACCTAAAAGATCCCTTTTCTCACTTGATTGATGTCAGAAACCTTACAGAGGAAGGCGAAAGACTTCATCCACAATGACTGCTCTTTTTGCCATTTTGGTTTTGGATGCACACATGGGATCTTGCTTTAGATCCATCAGTTGCTGAGAATCTAAGCCACAGCCTAACAAAAGGCCAAGACGCTGATTCAGTCGCATCCCTTTGCAAAGCAATTAAGCAAAGAGCCACAGATGATTCCCATTCTTTTTTATTTGAAAAAGGTTTTGTTAAGACTTCACAAAGCGTTGGCCTGAGTCAAAGATTTTCCTGACATTCAGGGCAACAGAACAATAGGTAAGCAAAAGGCCCAAAGCAGTGCTTCCCCAATGAGACTTTACAGGTCACACTGGTATGTGAGTTTCCTGAGATGCTCGCCATTCACTTCAGCTGTTCAGTACATGGCCATGTCACAGAGCTTAGAGGTGGTACATATCTTGGATACAAAACCATGAGCCTATTATGGAGAGTGGCCAGATTTCAGGAAGAAAACAGGAACTTAGGAAGATCGTAGGTGTTGCCCATCAATATAGCAAGCAATATTCAATTTATAAATTGGGCAGGATGAATGCTGGTAAGCTTTCTAATAGTCAGGACACATCCATTGATGCATTCTCTTTTCTAATATCTACAACCACGGACACAGTGGGATACAGAGACACAGAAACACTCGCATTTTCAAACGACTTACTAGAAACAATTCACTCCAAACCAAACAAACCTCATTTCCTACCTATTCTCAGAACATGAGCCAAATACACAAACCCACACCCACACCCACAAAGGCACATCTTTCCCCCAAGTAGGTTGTGACTATTTGGAGTGTCCTCTGACTGTGGGCCATTCTAGGTTCCCCAGAAATGGCCTGACCTGTCTCAGATCTTGTGTCCTTTGCCAAATCTCTGAAGTTGTCAGGAGCCAGCGGTGAGCCACTACCTGCTTTCTCAGGAAAGGCACCTCTTCAGAGCTTTCCTGCCATTTGGCCATCCTAACATCAGTAGGTACCAAGAAAGACTGACTCTGTCCTTGGGAAATTTAAAAAGTAAAACCACTGGGACTGGAACTGGGACTGGCACTGTTTGACTGGCTTCCTGGATCGCAAGTTCACAGAGTTCCATCACCAAGGAAGTGAGGTGAGGTCATTTCCGTCAGGAACTGAATGAGTTCACTGGCTTGGCAACCACTTTGTCCTAAGAGTTGCTTCCAAGCTTCCCATGAGATTGATTCTGCTCCTGATTCCTGTGACACTTTCACAAGTTAGAATGGTATATCAACCATAGGCACCCATGAATAGCTCTCCACACTGGTCTCATTTGGTCCATCTTCTCTACATTAAGAATAGAGAGGCTGATTCCGACACAACCCTTCACCCTGACCAGGTTGTTTTCCATGGAAGATGACTTTTGCTCTCTCAGGTCCTTCAGAGCTGCCTACTTCTTCTACAGGGATTATATCTGCATGGACCCTTGAGGTTCTCAGCAGGTGGAAGATCCCCTACATTCTTGTATTGTAAGAACAACTCTGTCCCTGCTCTTCTATAAAGTTAGATTGAGGTAACAGTGTATGGTTAGGGTTAATAACATGTTTGATTTGGGTTAGGAATCATTCTGCTGAATGAATAATGGTATTGGGAACCTGCAATATGTATAAAAATATATAGGTGGTGTATATGTATAAAAACAGAAATCTAAGTAACATTTGAAGCCCAGAAGGGCACTGGGCCCTTGATTGGGATACTTAGCTTTGAATAAATCGATATACAATGGCATAGGACCTTGTACCTTGGATAATAGAATGTAGAGGAGAACATCCAGTCAAAAAGGATAGTTGGTAGTGAAAGGTTAATCAAATAGGTACTTGTCACTTCCTGTTTTTCCTTATGCTTAACAAAACACTGTTGAAATCTTGAGAACTGTTTGCTAATCTTGTTCCCAGAATGTGCTGTCCCCAACTGCCAAAGTGTAGAATGTACTCCGTCACCCAGTTGCACGCAAACTGACCACTCGCCCTGACCCATCAGTAAACTTCCCTCCCTGCCCTCTCCAACAAAAATATATATGTTCTGCTTAAACTGTTCTTAGGACTCTCTGCTCTATTCAAGTGAGCTCCGAGCCCCAGCATGCTGGACCCCCAATAAATTCTTTGATGTTGGATAAGACAGTCTCTTGGTGGTCTCTTCCTTCGATGCTCGCCCGACCTTTACATATGGAGATCCCACTAAGTTCTGGCAATGGAGGACAAGAGACCCTAACGGGTTCCTCTCTGGTTAAGTAAGGCACCAATTTCTGGTTTCAGTGTTAAGGTTAGGGCTTGGCAAAATGGCTGTCGATGAAGAGTGTGAGCTCTCTCCAATAGTGGCTGACAAACGTGTCACAGAGCCACAGGCCACGTCCCATGGGGGACGCCCCAAAGGACTCGGGAAATCGAGGAACAATAGTCTCCTCGACTCAGTAATATTTTGTATCAGATTTGGGATTGCCAGCCCATTGGGTTATGCTGGCTACTCAGTCCTGGTCTCAGTTTTGGATGTCCATTGAATGTCTTTATTGTCTTACCTTGTCTGTGTCGTGTATCCTTGCATTCACTCTTTGTGTATCTTTCATTATGGGACACAGCACTTCAATGTCCCTGTCCCTGACCCTTGATCACTTGACCAAATTTCGTTTAAGGGCTCAGAATCTTTCTTTTTCAGTAAAAGGCTGAATCTGCCAGACTCTCTGTGCCACAGAATGGCCCACCTTTGGTCTCGGATGGCCTCTAGAAGGATCTTTCTACTTCTCACTAATTTAATAAGTCAGAGATATTGTCTTTCACCCTGGCACACATAGCCATCCGGATGAACAGCCATATATCTTAACTTGTCAGGACTTCTACAAATCTCCTACTCCATGGGTGAAGCCTTTCCTTGCCCCTGCCCCTGCCCCTACTCCTTCCCCCACAATCTCTCAAACCCTCTGCTCCTCCTCCTCCTCCACCCTCTGTTCTCCCTGAGTCACAAGATTTGACTCTACTGGACTCTCCTCCTGCTCCTTATTCCCTGCCCTCGTCCCCCAACCACCAACACCCTCTAAGTGATTCCCCTGCAGCTGACTCAGCCTCTCCTCCATTGGAGGAAGCTAAGCTGGCACAGCGCCCTCCAGATAACTCCCCCGTGGCACACACAGCCCCTCCTCCCCAGGAGGAAGCTAGCCTGGCTAAAGGAACTCGCTGGCAGCGATTGATTGAAAACCCTGGAACTCCTGTGATGATCCCCCTATGTCCCTACGGGCCAATGATTGACGAAGGCCATGGGGGAAAAATGCAACCCTACCAATATTGGCCTTTCTCCTCTTCAGATCTATATAACTGGAAAAATAACAATCCCCGTTTTTCCGAGGATTCTACCTGGCTCACATGTCTGGTTGAGTCATTGATGTTTTCCCACCCGCCTACTTGGGATGACTTTCAACAACTCCTATGGGCTCTCTTTATGACAGAGGAACAAAAGAGAATACTCCTGGAAGCGAGAGAAAAAATCCTAAGACCAGATGGGAGACCGACACATCTTCCCAACATAATCAAAGCCAGCTTTCCCTTGAACCAACCAAACTGGGACCCCAACACTTTGAAGGTAGAAAGCATCTGTGCACTTATCACTGGGTTGTAATAGTGGGCATTCGAGCGGCCGCTGGGTGACCAACTAATTTGGCCAAGGTAAGAGAGATTATTCAAGGGCCTGATGAATCTGCCTCTATGTTTCTAGAGAGAATTATGGAGGCATATAGGAGATATACTCCTTTCGATCCTCAGGCAGAGGATCAAAAGGAATCTGTCACAATGGCCTTTATTGGGCATGCTGCCCTGGATATTTAAAGAAAGTTACAATGCTTAGATGGATTACAAGATATGACTTTGAGAGATTTAGTCAGAGAAGCTGAGAAAGTATTCTATAAGAGAGAAACTGAGGAAGAGAAGGGAGCAAAGGGAGGATAAAAGAAACAAAAGACAGACTAAGGAGTTGACTAAGGTCCCGGTCACAACAAAAAAAAAAAGGGCCAGAAATTAAGAAACAGGGAGACAGGAAGGGGTACCTGGTCTCATGCCAGAGGCCACCACTGACCTCAGAACAATGTGCCTACTGTAAAGAAAGAGGACACTGGGTTCAAAAGTGCCCTAGAAAGAGACAGCTACGCCAGGCAGCCATTCTGACTCTTGAAGAAGACTACGAAAGTCGGGGCTCAGATCCCCTCCCTGAGCTCAGCATAACTTTTGAAGTGGAGGGGACCCCAGTAAACTTTGAAGTGCATACAGGGGCAATAAACTCAGCCCTTAAGGCCCCATTGGGCCCTCAATCAAATTAAAGGTCTCTAGTTCAAGGGGCTAATGGCAGTAAATATTTGGCTTGGACAACTAAGAGGACCATGGGCCTGGGGAAAGGAAAAATCCATCACTCCTTTTAAGTAATCCCAGAATGCCTGGCCCCATTGATGGGCAGAGATCTGCTCACCAAGCTCCGGGCCAAAATAACTTTTAACCCTGAAAACCCCAAGTGGAATTTCTAAATCCTTCAGTAAAATCTCCTATAGTCCCAGCTCTAACTATGTCAGTAGAAAATGCACATCAACTCATTCACCTGGGTTCAAAGAAACTGCAGGTATTTCTAAAGTATCAAGAAGAGAGTTTTCCACTAACAGACTCACAGCAAAAGGAAATAACTGAATGGGTATAAAAAGCCTGCCTGGTCCATCAATTGGTTAATGCTTACACTTACAAGCTTCCTGCAGGAAAGAACCTACGAGGAACCAGACCAGGACAATTCTGGGAAGTGGACTTTTCTGAAATTAAGCCAGCAAGGTATGGACATAAATATCTCCTAGTCTTTGTAGATACATTTTCAGGATGGATTGAAGCCCTCCCCACAAAAAGAAAAAGAAGAAAAGAAACAGTGCAAATGGTGGTCAAGAAGATAGTGGAAGATATTTTTCCAAGATACGTCCTGCCTAAGGTAATAGGGTCTGATAATACACAGGAGTTCATGGCCCAGGTATGTCAGGGGTTAGCCAGGAACCTGGGGATTAATTGGAAGTTATATTGTGCTTATAGACCACAGAGTTCAGGACAGGGAGAAGAAATGAATAGAACCATTTAAGAGACCTTAACGAAATTCAGCTTAGAGACCAGTATAAAAGATTGGACTATGCTCCTGCCTTATGCAATGTTTAATGCAAGAAATACTCCCTCTGTTTTTTGAGTAACCTCATCCCCTGTGAAATTCTCTATGGTGCCCCTCCTCCAGTAAGGCACCTAACCCCAACTGTAAGACCCACGATACCTTCCACACCCCCTTGCTTGACAGACTTAAAGCTCTTGAAAAAACTCAGCGATACCTGTGAAAACACCTGGCCACTGCCTACCAAACTGGGGACGAGGGGACTCCACATCGATATCAATTGAGAGACTTCATCTATGTAAGACAACATCAGGTGTCATCCCTGGAATCCCGCTTGAAATGACCATACCAGGTGCTACTTATAACACCTACAGTGGTAAAGGTAAGCGGAATCACTTCCTGAATCCATGCCTCTCATCTCAAGCCTGCGCCCTGTCCATACTCTGGCTGGAAACTGTAAAACACTGGTAACACTTTCAAATTGCGTATTCGCCGTGTGGATAAGGCTATAGACTGACCCCTTGGCCACAAATAGTCCTAACCCTCATCAGCCTGTTCAGCAGCGATGGCTGATCACAAATCCTACTGGAAAAGAAGTATAATCTATCTTGCATACAGCCCCATTAGTGACCGGGTGGCCATCTCTCCACCCAGACATTTGTCAGCTGGCTATAAGTCTTTCCTATTGGGATATCCCTTATGAAGAGGATCCCACTAAAATACCATTAAATTCTTTCCATACCATAGGTAATGGAAACCAACATTATGGATGTAGGGACACGCAAGCAAGATGCAGGTTTCCTAGCCTAGATTACTATGTTTGTCTGGCAGACTATCAAAGCCACAAACAGTCATGGCTGTGTGGTGGAAAAGCCGGCTTCTTCTGTAAGTCATGGGGATGTGAGCATACAGGGGCTGCCTGAAGGAACCCAAACTCCTCATCAATTTCAGTACACATCATTGGCCATAGTACCAATTAGATAACCAAAACCGATGGCCCCCAGTGGGGTCTCTAGATCCTCAAATTCTGCGTGACCTTTTTTTTTTTTTTTTAAGAGAGAGGTGAGAGAGAGAGAGAGAGAGAGAGAGAGAGAGAGAGAGAGAGAGAGAGAGAGAATTTTTCATATTTATTTTTTAGTTTTTGGCGGACACGACATCTTTGTTTGTATGTGGTGCTGTGGATCGAACCCGGGCTGTACGCATGCCAGGCTAGCATGCTACCGCTTGAGCCACATCCCCAGCCCTGAGTGACCTTTTTTACTTCTGCAAGTGCTCAAAAGTGTGAAAGGAGATTCCTCTATGGGCAGGCCTTTTCCATCCTTCGCTCACATCCTGAACTATACTTATCCAATAGATCCTCACCTTCAGCCTTCTGCTCCAGAGTCTCTGCTGTCACTCCCACCTCAGCAACCTGATTTCTCCCCTCCAATGATTAGATCAAAAACCCAAACCTCCGCCGGTTCTCAGACCATTGACCCCTTGCTGAGGTAGCAGGTACTGAGGTACCCCTCCACCCACTCACTCCGCTTTTCTCCTGTCCGTGCCCGCACCGGGTCACACAAGGTCCTATTAGCAGCTAACACAAAGTTCAAACCAGCTGAGGAGACCCCTCAGACTCCTATCCAAGATGTAATGAAAATGGCCTTTAAAGTTGCTTTGTCATCACTGAAAACAGTTTACTAAGATTTTAAAGTCCCTCACATGCGTTTTGGGATACTCACTCTTGTCTTCCCCTCTGCTCTACCTGTTCTACTGCTCAAGTTTTGTTGCTAGGAAAATCCCAAACCCCTTTCCCACTATTCTTTTACATCTCTCATTCCTTATTCTCAGATCCTCAGAACTGCTGTCAGCCACACCTTCCCTGTCTTTCCTTTCTGTACCAGGCCTACAGAAAAGTCTAAACTGACTTTCTACAGAAGTCTTCACCATGGCTGACTTTAGGACTTTCAGCAAAAGAGTCCCTATAAAAGAGTTCAATGTAGATAAACTTCCTCTTTAAGTGTTGCCTTGTTCTACTTGGCCACTGGCTAAAAAAATCAGCACTCCTAAGCTAGAAACCCCCTTACTTGTTTTCCACAAAATATGTGAACAAGGCCTCTGGCCGTGAGCTGGGGCTTTACAGAGATGGCTACATTTCTAAGATAAAGAAGTTACAAACTGGGCTCCATGGTAACAGCTGGCAGGGGGGAAAAATAAGAAAGGTAAGAAAAAGCTCTCCCCCTTTCAGGTGTCCTTGAAAAGTTAACTTGCCCAGAACAGAGGAAAAAACATAAACTAAAACTGCTTTTTTTGAACTTCTGCAGAATGTGAACTTCTGAGCCACTTCCCTTACATGTTGGGTACAAAATTCTAAAACTACCTAAACTTGAGTTTCAGGGGATTCATTGATTACAACAGAAGCAATGCCCTCTGAATCTGGTTGCAACCAATTAGGATGGTTTCCTTGTCTTCGGTGCTATCTTAGGTGCCTTGCCTTGTCTGTCCCTACAACAGCATAATTCTATATAATTAAACATTGTTTATGTTTTAAAGAAATGGTCAACAGATGTGATTAATTGTGTAACGGTGCAGATGTTTCCCAGAGTGCTCTTTCACGATGCAGGTTCATTTGAAGATCAAATAGGGGGGAATACAAACCATTTCCACTGGGAACATATATTCCTCACTTTAGCCATCCTATTAGGAATAGGAGTTGCTTCAGGGGTGGGCACAGAAAACACTGCCCTGGTCCATGGGACACAACAAATGACCCAATTAGAAGCAGCAATAGACCAAAACTAAGATACTAGACACCTCTTTCAGAGCTTTGTATGAATCTTTAACCTCTCTCTCTGAAGTTGTTTTACATTACAGCCGAGTGACACAAAACAGACACACACAGAAAAAAAAAATAGCAATATATATGTCAATCAAAATTCATCAAAAAATATATATCATCCACAGATCCAAAAAATATTCATTTTACTGAACATGAATTTATGAATAATGTTGTTTAACTAGGAAGCTCACCCACAGGCTGAATATTCAGTTCCAACACAGTTTAGTAGGAGTGATGTCTTCTCACAATTTGTATCTGCAAAGTCATCCACCTCACAAGAATGTATGTGTGGTACCAGGTAGGATTCTATATATGCATTAAAAAATACATGTGCTGAATAGGCTACAGAGAAAGGGAGACAGGGATACACATATTTGTTAACTTTAAAAACACATGGAGAACTATTTCAACAAAAAATTGACTAGATTTAACTCCTACTCTGTATCATGCAAAAGGCAAGTCCAAATATACACCATGCCTCCTCTGAACTGCTTGTATTTCTATTCTGTTTGGGTTATTTTTCTCCATCCTATTAGGATTAGTAGTTAGAGTCTGGTAGGGTATGTGTTAGTGTCAGGGATTCAGTATTTCAAATGGAAAATAGAAAATTGAATCCAATGTGTATGCAAATATATGCTACACAAAAATCTTCCCACTCTCATCCAGAACAATGCTTTAACATTACCTTCGCCTCATGTAAGACACAATTAGAGGAGAAGAATTAGAAAATCTGTGAATACCTATCTGGAGTGGAAAATGCCCCAGATTTCACATCTTCGGTGGAGGTAGAGGAGTTCTAAAAGTAAGGGACAGGGTAAACACTCCACATACATGAAGCTCTGCTGGCCTAAAGATTTTTGAGAATCTGCCTCTGAGGTTGGGCACTTGAAATATAGGTTGTTGTCAGGAGCTTTAGCTTCTTTTGTAGTGAGACCATCAAAGCTGGGTCTCCATCTCTTTGACCTGAAAGACATGGTTTCTTATTTTCCAATGAACATGAGGCAGCAAGCCTGAATCCTCTCTTTGTAGGTAAACTGTGACCACTGTTTACTAAGTGTCTACCCGTGTTAACTGTGAAGCCATTTGGTCCTCCTCCACTTTTTGTGGTGTTTTTCCTGCTGCACTGAGAATTTGGTATTTGCTTCATAAAATACAAGGAGCCCAACTGGGACACAGTGCTGCAGGGAGTTCTGTTAGGAGTGGTGGGTCAGGGTCTGCAGGAGAATGCACCAACCAGGCTTCTATCCCTCATAGCTTGCCCCATTGCCTCCTTGTCCATATCAACCTGATTGTGAACATTTCCCTGAAACCTCTCCATATAACAAGATACCTTTACATATAAGGATCTGATGGCTGCAACATGTCAGTAAAAAGCCATTTGGAATCCAATGGTAGATCCTCATGGCCCTACCACTGATGTTTTATCACACACCTGCCCATCACTGCTCTAGGCCAACTACTCAGTAGACGCCAATGTACTGGCATCTCTGTTCTACACCATTTTTATGAAACCCATTCAATCAAGGGACTGTCTGGTACACTCATGATCTGCAACAGGACATTCAAAGGTTCTCCAGTGCCACCTGGTTATGTGAATTTCAATAATTACATGGTATTCATCTAGCCATTTTTCAAAGATGAAGTTGGAGAAACTGTGGGTTTAAATTCATTCAGGAACCATTAAATATTGAGGAAGCTCATTTCAATGAAAGCTCTAGAGAACTCTCACAGGCAAGGCTTCCCAAAGAGTGGCCAAAATGTCACATGAAGCCAGGCCCATTGAACTCAACAATGTGAGGTCCACGTGTGTTTTGACTCTCAACTATGGCTGCCAAGTGTTTCACAATAAAACCATGTGACATCCTGGCTGAGATTCCCAGTGCTCTGTGGAAAGCCACCCTGGGCCTAGATCTCACTTTCCAAGGGCGACTCTCATGTGTGGCCTCCTAAAATCCCAACACAACTCATGGCAATACTTCTCTTAGGTCAGTTCCAGAACTCAGTCTCTAAGGGGAATCACACCAGAGTTCAAGCCCATGTGGACCCAGACATTTTTTCCAAATGCCACACAAATTACCACAATTAAAACCAAAACACTCCCACATGGCCCTCATCTTCTTTCATATAGTCACTCATCGTAACCTCTGGCTGGAGGTTTCCATGATGGGCTCAGCCAAAGACAGTGTTCAATGTAGGCTCCCTTGCCCCTCATTTGCCTAAAGTCAGGTTGGCCTGGACACCCTTTCTGTGAACCAGGAGTGATCAGATAAGCTTCCCGTTAATACTGCTCTGTTTCTCCAATTTGAGGCATACTGATTTTCAGGTATAGATTCTTTATGTGAATTGGAGTCATGCGAAAACCCAAGCACTTCTGCAGGGCTTGGAAGAACTCATTTGACCCAAAGAATACCTAGTCTCACTTGATGGAGGTCAGGAACCTAACAGAGGAAGGCAAGAGACTTCATCCACAATGACTGAACTTTTGTCAATTATGGTTTTGGATGCACACATGGGATCATTCTTTAGATCCATCAGGTGCTGAGAATCAAAGTCACAGCCACATACAAGGCCAAGAGGCTAATTAAGACACATCCCTTTCCAAAGCAATTAAGCAAGGAGCCACAGGTGATGCTCATTCATTTCCATTTGAAAACTGTTTTCTTCAGGCTTCACAAAGGGGTAGCCTGAGGCAAAATCTTTCCTGACATTCAGGGCAACAGAACAATAGGTAAGCCAAAGGCCCAAAGCAGGGTATATCCACTGAGACTTTCCTGGTCACACTGATATGTGAGTTTTGTGAGATGCTGGCCATTCACTTCAGCTATCCTGTACATGGCCATGTCACAGACATTGAAGTTGGTACATATCTTGGATACAAAACCATGAGCCAATTCTGGAGAGTGGCCAGAATTCAGGAAGAAAACAGGGACTTAGGAAGGTAGTAGGTATTGCCCATCCATAAGGCAAGCCGCACTCCATTCATAAATTGGGCAGGATGAATACTGTGAAGCTTTCTACTAGACAGAACACATATATTGTTGCATTCTCTTTTCTCATGTCTACAACCACGGACACAGTGGGATACACAGACATAGAAACACTCATCTTGTCAAACGACTTACTAGAAACAGTTCATTCCAAACCAAACAACCGCATTTCCAACCTATTCTCAGAACATGAGACAAAACCACACACCCACACTCACAAAGGCACCTCCTTCCCTCAAGTAGGTCTGTGACTCTCTGGAATTAACTCTGAGTGGTGGGCCATACTATGTTTCCCCGAAATGGCCTGTCCTCGCTCAGATCTCGTTTCCTTGGCCAACTCTGTGAAGTTGTCAGAAAAAAGTGGTGAGCTACTTCCTGCTTTCTCAGGCAAAGTCCCTATTCAGAGCTCTCCTGGCATTTAGCCATACTCACATTAGTAGGTACCGAGAAAGACTGACTCTATCCTTGGAAAATCCAAACAAGTGAGCCCACTGGGACTGGGACTGGGATTGCCTCTCGGTGTCTGGCTTCTTGGATAGCAAGTTCAGAGAGTTCCATCACCAAGGAAATGAAGTATGTCACTTTCTATAGAATTGAATGAGGCCACTGCCTTGGCAACCCCTTTGTCCTAACAGTTGCTTCCAAGGGTCCAATGAGATGGAGATTGCCCCTACTTCCTGTGACACTTTCACAAGTTAGAATGGTATATCATCCATAGGCACCCGGGAGCAGATCTCCACACAGGCCTGGTTTGGTCCATCTTCTCTACAATAAGAAGAGAGAGGCTTATTCAGACACATCCCTTCATCCTGACAAGGTTGTTTGCCATGGAAGATGACTTTTGCTCTCTCAGATCCTTAATACCTGCCTACAACATTTCCGGGTATAATTTCTGTATGGACCTTTGAGGTTCTCAGCAAGTGGAAGGTCCCCTACTTTCCTGTATTGTAAGAACAACTCTGTTCCTGCTGTTCTCTAAAATGAGATTGAGGGAACAGTGTATGTTTAGGGTTAATAACAGGTTCAATTGGGGTTAGGAATCATTCTTTGCGATGAATAATGGTATTGGCAACCTGTGAGATTCACAAGAATATAGAGGTGAAATATAAGTATGAAAATAGAAATCTTGGTATGATTTGAAGCCTAGAAGGGGATTGGGCCCTTGATTGGGATACTTAGCTTTGAATTATATTCTCTAAAAATGTCTCAGATACTTTAATATATAATGGCATAGGACCTTGTACCTTGGATGATTGAATGTAGAAGAGAACATCCAGTCAAGAAGGGATAGTCGGTAGGATAAGATAGATTGTCAGTAGGTTTAGGAAGAAGAGTGAGTATAGGATTTGGACCAAAAGTTCTTTAGCAATATGGTTTCGGTTAGAGAGTGAATGTAAATGTCAGCACATATAAAGAGTAAGTCATTATGATGACCTGGGAAAATATGTAGAAAGGCAGATATCAATTGAGACATTACGAAATCAGGCAAAGTATAAAGTGAGTGATAGGATTAGACATTTTCAACAGGGTTGAGTTTGAATATATAATCTTAGGAAGAAACAAATATGTTGTCACCAATGGGATTCACATTTGAGAGCATTAGGCAACCTGCACGTGGATATTTTTAGTAATCCATGTTCACTTTCCATTTAGGCTTTGGTACAATCATAAGTGTGACCTTTACATTTTTTGTCCAGAATATTACTGTGATAAAATGTATATGTAGATCAGGTGACATAAGTATTTCTTGCACCATTTCTGGGAGCAATATTCTGAAGACATAAAATTAGTATTGGGGGTCCAAAGAGGTGTACACTGTGTCTATGAATACAGAAATAAAGCATGAATAGACCATACTGTGAATAAATAATATAACTTGTTCCAACTTTAAATAATGGATTGAACTGTTATCTGAAAAATTACAGGAAATCTTATATTGATATACAATCATTCATTCCAACATATTATACATATAATGGTAATATTAATGTTTTGAATTATCATTAAGGGTGTGAGTTTTGCACCAACAGTGATTATGGAACTCGAAAATAACTTGTTTGGAAAGAAGCCTCATAAAAAGTCGAGTCCAGAAACCCTGACAATACATGTGTTCTGAAACAGGAAGTGATTAAAGTTGAAACAAATGCCTGTAAATTTGTGAACCTGCGTATAAAATATATATCCTATTATGTGCAAAAACTGAAGAAATAATAATGTACCAGTGTTGAATACAAATGAACCTCAAATCACATATCATGTCCCATAGGAATCTATTTGCATTGTTGTTAGACTGGGTCAGTTACTGTAGAATTATTAGAATTTGTAGGCACCATTCACTGAAGTTTGTTTTCAGTACTAGGAAACAAATATGTATTTCAGGTGGATGAATATTTCTGAAAACAATCTTGCGAAAAGTTGATTATAAATCCACATACATGAACATGAATGAATTTAGAGAGTCTGTATAAGACACATATATTTCATATTTTGAAAAATCTGGAGAGCATGTGTGTATATATATACACACAAAAAAAAACACACAAAGACATTAAAAAGTAGCAATATATATGAAAATCGAAATTCATCAGTAAATATATATCATCCACAGATTCAAAAATATTTTTTTTACTGAACATGAGTTTATCTATAATGCTGTTCTACTAGGAAACTCCCCTATATTTTGAATCTTCAGTTCTAACAGCGTTTAAGAGGAGCGATCTCTTCTCACAATTTTTATATGCCAAGTCAGTCACCTCACAAAAATGTGCGTGGGATACCTGGTAGGATTCTAAATGTGCTTATAAATATACATGTGTGAGTAGGCTACAGAGAAAGGAAAACACGAATTCACATATTTGTTATCTTTAAAAACACATGGAGAACTATTTCAATTAAAAATTGACTAGATTTATAACTCCTTCCTTATATAATGCAAAAGGCAAGTCCAACTATACAACATGCCTCCTCTGAATTTCTTGAATTTCTATTCTGTTTGGGTTATTTTTCTCCATTATATTAGGATGAGTTGTCTGAGTCTACTAGGTATGGGTTAGTGTCAGGGATTCAGTGTTTCGAAAGGAAAATTGGAAAATAAATCCAATGTGTATGCAAATATGTGCTGCACAAATATCATCGCACTCTCATCTAGAACAATGTCTTGACATTTCCTTCTTCCCAAGTAAGACACAATTAGAGGAGAAGAGTTAGAACATCAGTGAATACATATCTGGAATAGAAAATGCTCAGGAGTTCATCACCATGGAGTTGGTAGAGGAGTTTCCAAAAGTAAGGGACAGGGTAAACACAACACAAACAGGGAGCTTGAGAGCCTAAAAACTTTTTGAGAAACTGCCTCTGAGTTTGGGCACTTGAAATATATGTTGTTGTCAGAAGATTTGGCTTCCTTTGTAGTGAGACCATCAAAGCTGGTTCTGCATCTATGTGACCTGAAGGACATGGTTTCTTATTTTCCAATGAACATGAGGCAGCAATGCTTAATCTTCTCTTTGTAGGTAAACTGTGATCACTGGGGACTAAGGGTCTTCCATGTGGACAGTGAAGACATTTCATCTTCCTCCACTTTTTGTGGTGTTTTTGCTGCTGCACTGGGAGTTTGGTATTTGTTTCATAAAATATCAGGAGCTCAACTGGGACATATTGCTGGAGAACGTTCTGAAACGTGTGGTGGGTCAGGGTCTGCAAGAGAATGCACCAACAAGGCATCTATCCCTCATAGCTTGCCCCATTGCCCCCTTGTCCATATCAACCTGATTCAGAACATTGCCCGGAAACCTCTCCATATAACAAGATGCCTTTACATATAAGGGACTGCTGGCTGCACCATGTCAGTCACAAGCCATTTGGAATCCAATGGTAGATCCTCATGGCCCTATGACTGATGTTTTATCACACACCTGCCCAAAACTGCTCTAGGCCCGCTACTCAGCAGGCTCCAAATTACTGGTATCTTTGTTCTACACCATTTTCATGAAACCCAGTCAATCAAGGCACTGTCTGGTATACTCATGATCAGCAAAGGACATCCAAATATTCCCCAGTGCCACCTGGTAATGGGAACTTCAAAAAATTCATGGTATTCATCAAGCCATTTTTCAAGAATGAAGTTGGAGAAACTTTGGTTTCAATTCATTCAGGAACCATTAAATGTTGAGGAAGCTCATTTAAATGAGAACTCTGGAGAACACTCACAGGCAAGGCTTCCCTAAGAGTGGCCAAAAGGTCACATGAAGCCAGGCCCATTGAGGTCTACAATGTGGGGTCCATGTGTGTTTTGACTCTCAACTATGGCTGCCAAGTCTTTCACAGTAAAATCATGTGATATCCTGGCTGAGATTCCCAGTGCTCTGTGGAAAGCCACCCTGGGCCTAGATCTCACTTTCCCAGGGCGACTCTCATGCGTGGCCTCCTAAAATCCCAACACAATTCATGGCAATACTTCACTGAGGTCACTTCCAGAACTCAGTCTCTAAGGGGAATCACACCAGAGTTCAAGCCCATGTGGACCCAGACATTTCTTCCAACTGCCACACAAATTACCACAAATAAAACCAAAACACTCCCACATGGCCCTCATCTTCTTCCATATAGTCACTCATCATAACCTCTGGCTGGAGTTTTCCATGAGGGGCGCAGTCATAGATAGTGTCCTAAATAAGCTTGCTTGCCACTCATTTGCCTAAAGTCAGGTTGGCCTGGGCACTCTTAATGTGAACCAGGAGTGATCAAATAAACCTGCCATTAATACTGCTCTGTTTCTCCAATTTGAGGCCTACTGAATTTCAGATATACATTCTTTATGTGAAATAGAGTCCTGAGAAAAGCCAAGCACCTCTACAGAGATTTCAAGAACTCCTTTGACCCAAAAGATACCTATTCTCACTTGATGGAGGTCAGGAACCTAACAGAGGAAGCCAAGAGACTTCATCCACAATGACTGATCTTTTGGCCATTATGGTTTTGGATGCGCACATGCGATCATTCTCTGGATCCGTCAGGTGCTGAGAATCAAAGTCACAGCCACATACAAGGGCAAGAGGCTAATTCAGACACATATCCCTTTCCCAAGCAATTAAGCAAAGAGCCACAGGTGATGCCCATTCATTTCAATTTTAAAACTGTTTTCTTCAGACTACACAAAGGGGTGTCCTGAGGCAAAGACCATCCTGACACTCAGTGCAACAGAACAATAAGTAAGCAAAAGGCCCAAAGCAGGGTTTCTCTACTGAGACTTTCCTGGTCACACTGATATCTGAGTTTTCTGAGATAATCTCCATTATCTTCAGCTATCCAGTACATGGCCATGTCATAGAGCTTTCAGGTGGTACATATCTTGGACACAAATTCACGAGCCTATTCTGGAAAGTGGCCAGAATTCAGAAAGAAAAAAAGAAACTTAAGAAGATAGCAGGTGTTTCCCATCGATAAGACAAGGTGCAGTCCATTCATAAATTGGGCAGGATGAATTATGGTAAGATTTGTAATAGACAGGACACATCCATTAATGCATTCTCTTTTATAATGTCTACAACAATGGACACAGTGGGATACACAGACATAGAAACACTCGCCTTGTCAAAGGACTTACTAAAAACAGTCCATTACAATCCAAACAAACCGCCATTCCTACCTATTCTCAGAACATGAGACAAAACCACAAACCCACACCCACTCCCACAAAGGCACCTCCTTCCCCCAAGTAGGTTTATGACTATCTGGAGTGTCCTCTGACTGCTCGGCCATACTATATTCTTCCGAAATGGCCTGTCCTCTCTCAGATCTGGTTTCCTTGGCCAACTCTGTGAAGTAGTCAGAAAAAAGTGGTGAGCCACTACCTGCTTTCTCAGAAAAGGTACTTCTTCAGTGCTCTCTTGGCATTTGGCCATCCTCACATCAGTAGGTACCAAGAAATACTGACTCTCTTTTTGGTAAATCCAAACAAGTGAGCCCAGTGCTACTGGGAACGGGACTGCCTCTGGGTGCCTGGTTTCTTGGATACCAAGTTCAGAGAGTTCCATCACCAAGGAAATGAGGTATGTAACTTTCTTTGGAACTGAATGAGGTCACTGCCTTGGCAACCACTTTGTCCTAACACTTGCTTCCAAGGGTCCCATGATATGGAGTCTGCCCCTACTTTCTGTGACACTTTCAGAAGTTAGAATGGTATATCAACCATTGGCACCCGGGAACAGCTCTCCACACATGTCTTGTTTAGTCCATATTCTCTAAAATAAGAAGAGAGAGGCTGATTCAGACACATACCTTCATCCTGACAAGGTTGTTTGCCATGGAAGATGACTTTTGCTCTCTCAGATCTTTCATACCTCCCTACAACTTCTCCAGGTATCATTTCTGCATGGACCTTTGAGGTTTTCAGCAGGTGGAAGGTCCCCTACTTTCCTGTATTTTAAGAACAACTCTGTCCCTGCTGTTCTGTAAAATGAGATTGAGGGAACAGTGTATGTTTAGGGTTAATAACAGGTTCGATTTGGGTTAGAAATCATTCTGTGTGATGAATAATGGTATTGGAAACCTGCGATATTTACAAGAATATAGAAGTGAAATATAAGTATGGAAACAGAAATCTAGGTATAATTTGAAGCCCACAAGGGCATTGGGCCCTTGATTGGGATACTTAGCTTTGAATTATGTTCTGTAAACATGTCTCAGATAATTCGATATACAATGGCACAGGACCTTGTACCTTAGTAGATTGAATGTAGAACAAAACATCCAGTCAAAAAGGGACAGTCGGTAGGATTAGGAAGATAGTTGGTAGGTTTAGGAAGAAGAGTGAGTATAGGATTTGAACAAAAGTACTTTAACAATAGGGTTTCGGTTAGAGAGTGAATGAAAATGTCAGCACAGGTGAAGAGTCAGTCACAATGATGAACTGGGGAAAATATGTAGGAAAGCAGGTATCAATAGAGACATTATGAAATCAGGCAAAGAATAAAGTGAGTGATAGGATTAGACATTTTCAACAGGGTTGAATTTGAATATATAATCTTAGGAAGAAACAAATATGTTGTCACCAATAGGATTGACATTTGAGAGTATTAGGCAACCTGCACATGGATGTTTTTAGTAAACCATGTTCACTTTCCTTTTAGGCTTTGGTACAATCAAAAGTGTGACCTTTACATTTTTTGTTCAGAATATTACTGTGATAAAATGTATACGTAGATCAGGTGATATAAGTATTTCTTCCACCATTTCTGGGAGCAATATATTGAAGACGTAAAATTAGTATTGGGGGTCCAAAGAGGTGAACACTCTGTCTATGAATATAGAGATAAAGCATGTATAGACCATACTGTGAATTAATAATATAACTTGTTCCAACTTTAAATAATGGATTAAACTGATATCTGAAAAATTACAGGAAATCTTATATTGATATACAATCATTCATTCCAACATGTTATACATATAATGGTAATATTAGTGTTTTGGTTTATCACGAAGGGTGTGAGTTTTGCTTCACCAGTGATTATGGAAATCGAAAATAACTTGTTTGGAAAGAAGCGTCATGAAAAGACGAGTCCAGTAACCATGACAATACATGTGTTCTGAAACAGGAAGTGATTAAAGTTGAAACAAATGCCTGTAAATTTGTGAACTTGTGGATGAAATATATATCATATGATGTTCAAAAACTGAAGAAATAATAATTTACCAGTGTTGAATACAAATAAACCTCAAATTACATATCATGTCCCAATGGAATCTACTTGCATTGGTGGCAGACTGGGTCAGTTATTGTAAAATTATTAGAATTTGTAGGCACCATTCACTGAAGTTTGTTTTTAGTACTAGGAAACAAATACGTATTTAAGGTGGATGAATATTTCTGAAAATAATCTTGAGAAAAGTTGATTACAAATCCACATACATGAACATGAATGAATTTAGAAAGTGTATATAAGACACATATATTTTATATATTGAAAAATCTGGAGAGTGTGAGTGTGTGTGTATATAATATACACAAAAAAAAACCCACACACAGACATTAAAAAGTAGCAATATATATGAAAATCGAAATTCATCAGTAAATATATATCGTCCACAGATGCAAAAATAATTATTTTACTGAACATGAGTTTATCTATAATGTTGTTCTACTAGCAAGCTCCTCTATAGTTTGAATCTTTAGTTCTAACAGCGTTTAAGAGGAGTGATCTCTTCTCACAATTTGTATCTGCCAAGTGAAAAGCCTCACAAAAATGTACGTGGGATACCTGGTAGCATTCTATATGTGCATATAAATATACATGTGTGAATAGGTTACAGAGAAAGGGATACAGGAATTCACATATTTGTTATCTTTAAAAACATATGGGGAACTATTTCAATTAAAAATTGACTAGATTTATAACTCCTAACTTTTATAATGCAAAAGGCAAGTCCAACAATACAACATGCCTTCTCTGAACTGCTTGAATTTCTATTCTGTTTGGGTTATTTTTCTCCATTATATTAGGATGAGTAGTCTGATCTAGTAGCTATGGGTTAGTGTCAGGGATTCAGTATTTCAAAAGGAAAATTAGAAAATGAATCCAATGTGTAAGCAAATATGTGTTTCACAAATATCCTCCCACTCTCATCCAGAACAATGCCTTGACATTACCTTCGCCCCAAGTAAGACACAATTAGAGGAGAAGAGTTAGAAAGTCAGTGAATACATATCTGGAATGGAAAATGCTCAAGAGTTTATAACTATGAAGGTGGTAGAGGAGTTTCCAAAAGTAAGGGACAGGGTAAACACCCAACACAAACAGGGAGCTTGGAGAGCCTAAAAACTTTTTGAGAAACTGCCTCTGAGTTTGGGCACTTGAAATATATATTGTAATCAGGAGATTTGGCTTCCTTTGTAGTGAGACCATCAAAGATGGTTCTGCATCTATGTGACCTGAAGGACACGGTTTCTTATTTTCCAATGAACATGAGGCAGCAATGCTGAATCCTCTCTTTGTAGGTAAACTGTGACCACTGGGGACTAAGTGTCTCCCCGTTTGAAATGTGAAGCCATTTGGTTCTCCTCCACTTTTTGTGGTGATTTTCCTGCTGCACTGGGAGTTTGGTATTTTTTTCATGAAATATCAGGAGTTCAACTGGGCATATTGCTGGAGGGAGTTCTGTCACATGTGGTGGGTCAGGGTCTGCAGGAGAATGCACCAACCAGGCTTCTATTTCTCATAGTTTGCCCCATTGCCCCCTTGTCCATATCAACCTGTTTCAGAATATTGCCCTGAAACCTCTCCATATAACAAGATGCCTTTACATATAAGGGACTTCTGGCTGCACCATGTCAGTCACAATCCATTTGGAATTCAATGGTAGATCCTCATGGCCCTACCACTGATGTTTTATCACACACCTGCCCACCACTGCTCTAGGCCCACTACTCAGCAGGCTCCAACTTATTGGCATCTCTGTTCTACACCATTTTCAAGAAACCCAGTCAATCAAGGCACTGTCTGGTATACTCATGATCAGCAACAGGACATCCAAATGTTCTCCAGTGCCACCTGGTCATGGGAACATCAAAAAACTCATGGTATTCATCAAGCCATTTTTCAAGGATGAAGTTGGAGAAACTGTGTTTTTCAATTTATTCAGGAAACACTAAATGTTGAGGAAGCTCATTTAAATGAAAACTCTGGAGAACTCTCACAGGCAAGGCTTCCCAAAGAGTGGGAAAAAGGTCACATGTAGCCATGCACATTGAGGTGTACAATGTTAGGTCCATGTGTGTTTTGACTCTCAACTATGGCTGCCAAGTCTTTCACAATAAAATCATGTGATATCCTGGCTGAGATTCCCAGTGCTCTGTGGAAAGCCACCCTGGGCCTAGATCTCACTTTCCAAGGGCGACTCTCATGCGTGGCCTCCTAAAATCCCAACCCAATTCATGGCAATACTTCTCTGAGGTCAGTTCCAGAACTCAGTCTTTATGGGGAATCACACCAGAGTTCAAGCCCAGGTGGACCCATGCATTTCTTCCAACCGCCACACAAATGACCACAATTAAAACCAAAAAACTCCCACATGCCCCTCATCTTCTTCCATATAGTCACTCATCATTACCTTTGGTTGGAGGTTTTCATGAGGGGCGCAGCCATTAATAGTGTCCAAAATAAGCTCCCTTGCCCCTCATTTGCCTAAAGTCAGGGTGGCCTGGACACTCTTAATATGAACAAGGAGTGATCAAATAAGCCTGCCGTTAATCCTGCTCTGTTTCTCCAATTTCAAGCCTACTGACATTCAGGTATAGAATCTTTATGTGAAATAGAGTCATGAGAAAAGCCAAGCACCTCTGCAGAGATTTCAAGAACTCATTTGATCCAAAGGATCCCTATTCTCACTTGATGGATGTCAGGATGGTTTTGGATGCGCACATGTGATCATTCTTTGGATCCATCATGTGCTGAGAATCAAAGTCACAGCCACATACAAGGCCAAGAGGCTAATTCAGACACATCCCTTTCCAAAGCAATTAAGCAAAGAGCCATCATATCCTATGATGTGCATAAACTGAAGAAATAGTAATGTACCAGTGTTGAATAAAGTGAACGTCAATATACACATCATGTCCCCTAGGAATCTACTTGCATTGATGTTACACTGGGTCAGTAACTGTAGAAATATTAGAGTTTGTATGCACCATTCACTGAAGTTACTTTTCAGTACTAGGAAAGAAATATGTATTTCAGGTGGATGACTATTTCTGAGAATAATCTTGTGGAAAGTTTGTTATAAATCCACATATATGAATATGAATGAATTTAGGGAGCGTATAATAAGACACATATATTTCATATTTTGAAAAATCTGGAGAGTATATATATATATATATATATATATATATATATATATATATATATACACACACACACACGCACAGACATTAAAAAGTAGCAATATAGGAGATCCAACATGGCGGCGGACATGGAGAAATCAAGTCTCTGACCTCTTCAGCTGTGCGGGAGTAGGGAGTCGTAAACTGTCTAAATGCTGTTTGTTCAGAATCACTAGGCAATGCTGACCTGACGTGGATCTGGGGCAAACAGTCTGGGCCCCTCAGAACACACACAGAGCCCGGATCGGCTGCATTGAAGCTCAGATTTGCCTGCTTCTCCTGACTCAGAACTAACGTTCCCACTGAAATAACTGGTCGGCCCTTCTGAATTTACAGAGGTAAAAGGCCACTGGATTAAAATGGGGCTTGGGAGAGACAGTCATGACCCATCCATTGCATTGGTCAACTGGCAAAAGGAAGGAACGGTCACCATTTACATGGGATACCACCATGGCAGAGAACTGACATCATGGGCAGAGGAGATAACTTCATTGAAACCAGTATGACAGGTGTGTAATCCCCTATGCATCTCTCTTCACACAGAGGGGAAACCTTAAGGGCCCCTCCCAGCTCTCTCTTAAGGGGCCTTCCCAGCTCTCCCGTGAGAAAGATGGCCAGATCGAGGGAATCAGGTGTGGCGCGAGACTCATGGCGCGGAATTCCCGGCTACTGCTCCCACCAGTGCTGACAACTGATGTCTCTTACACCAGCTAATGGGAGCATGGCTACCGGAGGGCAAGCAAATTCGCTGGGGGTTCTCAGCCCCAGGCTCTACAAACTTAGGGTCTGAGGGAGGCAAACAGGGAGAGTTTGCCAGGCGTTGATGAAAACAGGGCTACCAGGAGCCAAGACCTGACGTGTAGCCAGTATTGTGGTGAGCGTCACAGTTGAGTGGAGCCTGGCTTGAGGAAACACAAGAGAAGGTCCTAGGCACTCAGAATTGGAGACCTGCCCAGTCTGGGAGGAAGACTGCTGCACAGTGATTGGTTCCCACCTATTGAGAGGAGAAGCTTGGCCTAGTGAGCACAGCTCCACCTACTGGAAGAGAAGTTAATTGAACTCTATGACTGCATCTATTATTATTATTATTTTTTTACTTTTTTTTCTTTTTATTTCATTTTTATTTTTTGTTGTTGTTCTTTAACTTATTTTAATGTTTTTATTTTTTTAATTTTACTATTATTATTATTATTATTATTTTAAATTTTAATTTTCATTTTTTAAATTATCATTATTATTTTTTAAAAAATTATTTCTTGCATTATTTTCTATTTTTTTTTCTTTTGTCTTTTCATTTCTTTTAAATTTTACTATTCCCCCATCCTTGAATTCTACCTGCCTATTCTCATTCTCTTTAGTGACTTCTTCCCATCCCTTCTAATATCTTTCCTCCAAAGCTTCAAATAAATTTATAAGAGTAAGCACTAACTCAGCACTTGAAAAGTTAGTGCTTACTCATCTTGAAAATAGTCTATCCCACACAGAAAGGCTGGTAAAAAATCACGAGAAAAACATCCAAGAGATATGGGATAATATAAAAAAACCAAACTTATGAGTCATCTGGATAGATGAAGGTACAGAGATTCAAACCAAGGGAATGAGTAACCTGCTGAGTGAAATAATTACAGAAAACTTTCCAGAAATAAAAATGGAAACGGATATACAAATTGAAGATGCTTACAGGACACAGAGCACACAAAATAACAGTAGACCAACACCAAGACACATTGTTATGAAGATATCCAATATACAGAACAAAGAGAAAATATTAAAAGCTTCAAGAGAAAAGAGAAAGATTACATTCAGGGGTAAACCAATAAGGTTAACAATCTATTTTTCATCGCAGACACTGAAAGTGAGAAGATCCTGGAACAACGTATTTCAAACACTGAAAGACAATGGATGCCTACCAAAAATTCTGTATCCAGCAAAATTAAGCTTCAGGTATGACAACGAAATAAAAATCTTTCATGATAAACAAAAGCTAAAAGTATTTGCAGCCAGAAAACCAGCATTTCAAAGTGTCTTGAGCAAAACACTACACGAGGAAGAAATGAAAAACAACAACCAAAACCATCAGTGGGAAGTGCCTCAGTAATGACAAAGGGCGGGGGAAAACTAATCATGGAGAAACAAACTAAATTAAAAAAAAAAGATAAATATTCAAACATGGCTGGCAGTACAAACCATATATCAATAGTAACTGTAAACATTAATGGCTTAAACTCTCCAATAAAGCAACATAGGCTTGTAACTTGGATTCAAAAAACAAATCCAACAATATGTTGCCTCCAGGAGACAAATCTGAATGGTAAAGACATACACAGGCTGAAGAAGAAAGGTTGGGAAAAAATATACCATGCACACCATCCTCGTAAGCAAGCAGGGGTGGCCATCCTCAAATCGAATAAAATTGATTTCAAGACTAATTTAATCAAAAGAGATAAGGAAGGACATTATATACTGTTAAAAGGAACCATTCACCAACAAGACATAAAAATTATCAATATTTACGCACCATTAAATGGTGCTGCAACGTTCATAAAACAAATTCTCCTCAAGTTCAAGAATCAAATAGACCACAACACAATAATTATGGGTGACTTCAACACACCTCTCTCACCATTGGACAGATCCTCCAAACAAAAGTTGAATAAAGAAACTATAGAACTCAATATCACAATCAATAACCTAGACTTAGCTGACATATATAGAATATATCAACCATCATCAAGTGGATATACTTTTTTCTCAGCAGCACAGGGATCCTTCTCAAAAATAAAGCATATATTATGCCATAGGGCAACCTTCAGTAAATATAAAGGGGTGGAGATAATACCATGAATTTTATCTGATCATAATGGAATGAAACTGGAAACCAATGAAAAAGAAGGAAGGAAAAATCCTACATCACATGGAAAATGAACAATATGTTACTGAATGATCAATGGGTTACAGAAGACATAAATGAGGAAATCAAAAAATTCTTTGAGATAAATGAAAATACAGACACAACATATCGGAATCTATGGGACACAATGAAAGCAGTTTTAAGAGGGAAATTCACCACCTTGACATCATTCCTCAAAAAAAAAGGAAAGAACAACAAATAAATGAGCTCACACTTCATCTCAAAGCCCTAGAAAAGGAAGAGCAAAACAACAGCAAATGTAGCAGAAGGCAAGAAATAATTAAAATCAGAGCGGAAAACAACAAAATTGAAACAGAAGAAACTATCGAAAAAATTAACAAAAATAAAACTTAGTTCTTCGAAAAATAAATAAAATCGATAGACCCTTAGCATCCCTTTATGTTCAAAACATTAGAAATACTAGGGATAACAGCAACTTACCTCGACATTGTAAAACCTATCTATGTGAAGCCTCAGGCTAGCATCATTCTGAATGGAGAAAAATTGAATCATAACCTCTAAAATCTGAAACAAGACAGGGATGTCCTCTACCACCACTTCTATTCAATATAGTTCTCGAAACACTGGCCAGAGCAATTAGACAGACGAAAGAAACCAAAGGCATAAAAATAGGAAAAGAATAACTTAAATTATCATTATTTGCAGCTGACATGATTCTACATATAGAAGACCCAAAAGGGTCTACAAAAAAACTACTAGAACTAATAAATGATTTCAGCAATGTGGCAGGATATAAAATCAACATGCATAAATCAAAGGCATTTCTGTATATCAGCGACAAAACTTCTGAAACGGAAATGAGAAAAAAAAATACTCCATTCACAATATCCTCAAAAAATTAAAATACAATCCTTGGGAATCAACCTAACAAAAGAGGTGAAAGATTTATTCAATGCAAACTACAGAACCCTAAAAAGAGAAGTAGAATAAGATCTTAGAAGATGGAAAAATATACACTGTTCATGGATAGGGAGAACTAACATCATCAAAATGGTGATATTATCAAAAGTTCTCTATTGGTTTAACGCAATGCCAATCAAAATCCCAACGGCCTTTCTTGTAGAAATAGAGAAAGCAATCGTGAAATTTATATGGAAAAATAAAAGACCCAGAATAGCAAAATCAATTCTAACCAAGAAGTGAGAATCAGGCAGTATAGCGATACCATTTCAAACTAAATTTCAGAGCAATAGTAACAAAGACAGCATGGTACTGGTACCAAAACAGGCGGGTGGACCAATGGTACAGAAAGGAGGACACAGAGATTAATCCACAATGCTAGAACAATCTTATATTTGATAAAGGAGCTAAAAGCATGCAATTGAGGAAGGATAGCATCTTCAACAAATGGTGCTGGGAAAACTGGAAATCCATATGTAACAAAATGAAACTGAATCCCTTTCTCTTGCATGCACAAAAGATAACTCAAAATGGATCAAGGACCTTTATATCAAATCAGAAACATGGCATCTGATAGAAGAAAAAGTTGGCTACGTTCTACATACTTTGGGGTCGGGCTTCAAATTCCTCAATAGGACACCCATAGCAAAAGAGTTAATAACTAGAATCAACACATGGGACTTACTCAAAGTAAAAAGTTTTTTCTCAGCAAAAGAAACAATAAGAGAGGTAAATAGGGAGCCTACATCCTGGAAACAAATCTTACTCCTCACACTTCAGATAGAGCCCTAATATCCAGAGTATACAAACAACTCAAAACATTAAACAATAAGATAACAAATAACCCAATCAACAAATGGGCCAAGGACCTCAACAGACACTTCTCAGAGGAGGACATACAATCAATCAACAAGTACATGAAAAAATGCTCACCATCTCCATCAGTCAAAAAAAATGTGAATCAAAACCACCCTAAGATACCATCTCACTCCAGTAAGATTGGCAGCAATTATGAAGTCAAACAACAAGTGCTGGCGAGGATGTGGGGAAACAGATACACTTGTACATTGCTGGTGGGACTGCAAATTGGTGCAGCCAATTTGGAAAGCAGTATGGTGATTTCTTGGAAAGCTGGGAATGGAACCACCATTTGACCCAGCTATTCCCCTTCTCGGTCTATTCCCTAAAGACCTAAAAAGAGCATGCTACAGGGACACTGCTACATCGATGTTCATAGCAGCACAATTCACAATAGCAAGACTGTGGAAGCAACCTAGATGCACTTCAATAGATGAATGGAAAAAAATGTGGCATTTATACACAATGGAGTATTACTCTGCATTAAAAAATGAGAAAATCATAGAATTTGCAGGGAAATGGATGGCACTAGAACAGATTATGTTAAGTGAAGCTAGCCAGTCCCTAAAAAACAAATGCCAAAAGTCTTCTTTGATATAAGGAGAGTAACTAAAAACAGAGTAGGGATGAAGAGCATGAGAAGAAGATTCACATTAAAACAGGGATGAGAGGTGGGAGGGAAAGGGAGAGAGAAGGGAAATTGCATGGAAATGGAAGGAGACCCTCAGGGTTATACAAAATTACATACAAGAGGAAGTGAGAAGAAATGAAAAAATAATACAAGGGGGAGAAATTTATTTCAGTAGAGGAGGTAGAGAGAGAAGAGGGGAGGAGAGGGTAGTGGAGGGGGGATAGTAGAGGATAGGAAAGGCAGCAGAGTACAACAGACTAGTATGGCAATATGTGAATCAATGGATGTGTTACTGATTTGATTCTGCAATCTGTATACAGGGTAAAAATGGGAGTTCATAACGCACTTGAATTAAAGTGAGAAATATGATATATCAAGAACTATTTAATGTTTTGAACAAGCATAAATAAAAATTAAAAAAAAAGAAAACTAACTTCGGTGAATGATGCACGCGAATCCTAATATTTCTACAGTAACTGACCCAGTTTAACATCAATGCAAGTAGATTCCTATGGTACATGATGTCTATTTTGACGTTCATTTTTATTGAACACTGGTACATTACTATTTCATCAGTTTACGCAATTATAGGATTTATATTTCATCCACAATTTAGCAAATTTATAGGCATTTGTTTCACTTTCAATCACTTGCTGCTTCAGAACACATGTATTCCTCCATATTTCTTGACTGGTAATTTCATGAGACTTCTTTCCCAACACATTATTTTCGATTTCTGTAATCACTTTTGAAGCAAAACTCACACACACTTCATGATAAACAATAA
This sequence comes from Callospermophilus lateralis, assembly GCF_048772815.1. NCBI lineage: Eukaryota > Metazoa > Chordata > Mammalia > Rodentia > Sciuridae > Callospermophilus > Callospermophilus lateralis. Next base: position 4,940,595 of record NW_027514584.1, read on the forward strand.
CCCTAAGATTACAATTAGATATTTAACTGGTTGGAATGAATGATTGTATGTCAATATATGATTTCTTATATATTTTCAGATATCAATTCAATCCATTATTTAAAGTGGAACCAGTTATATTATTTATTCACAGTATGTTCTATTCATGCATTATCTCTATACTCATAGACACAGGGTACACCACTTTGTACCACCAATACTAATTTATGTCTTCAAATATTGCTCACAGAAATGGTGGAAGAAATACTCATTTCACATGATCTACATATATATTTTATCACAGTAATTTTATGGGCACACAATGCAAAGGTCACACTTATGATTGTCCCAAATCGTAAATGGAAATTGAACATGGATTACTAAAAACATTCTTGTTAAGGTTGCCTAATGCTTTCAAATGTCATTTGTATTGGTGACTACATATTTGTTTCTTCGTAAGATTATGTATTCAATCTCAATCCTGTTGAAAATGTCTAAACCTATCACTTTATAATTGCCTGATTTTGTAATGTCTCTATTGATATCTTCTTTCCTATATTTTCCCCAGTTCATCATTGTGACTGACTTTTCCCATGTGCTGACATTTACATTCACTCTATAAATAAAACCCTATTGCTAAAGAACATTTGATTCAAATTTTATACTCAGTCTTCTTCCTAAACCTACCGACTGTCTTCCTAATCCTACCGACAATCCCAATTTGAGTGGATGTTCTCTTCTCCAATCAGTCATCCAAGGTACAAGGTCCTATGCCATTGATTATCAATTTATCTGAGACAACCTTGGAGAATATAATTAAAAGCTAAGTATCCCAATCAAGAGCCTAATGCCCTCTGAGCTACAATCTTACCTAGATTTCTGTTTTCATACTTATATTTCACCTCTATAATCTTATAAATATCGCAGGTTCCCAATACCTTTATTCATCCAGCAGAATTTTTCCTAACCCAAATCGAACATGTTATTAACCCTAACCATACAGTGTTCCCTCAATCTAACTTTACAGAAGAGCAGGGACAGAGTTCGTCTTGCAATACAGCAATGTAGGGGATCTTCCACCTGCTGAGAACCTCAAAGGTCCATGCAGATTTGATCCCTGGAGAAGATGTAGGCAGCTATGAAGGACCTGAGAGACCAAAAGTCATCTTCTATGGCAAACAACCTGGTCAGGATGAAGGGTTGTGTCTGAGTAAGCCTCTCTCTTCTTAATTTTGAGAAGATGGACCAAACCAGGCCGATGTGGAGAGCTGTTTCCGCAAACTGGTGCGGCCAATTTGGAAAGCAGTATGAAGATTCCTGGGAAAGCTGGAAATGGAACCACAATTTGACCCAGCTATTGCCCTTCTCAGACTATTCCCTGAAGACCTTAAAAGAGTGTACCTCAGGGATACTGCCACATCGATGCTCATAGCAGTACAATTCACAATTGCTACACTGTGGACCCAACCCTGATGCCCTTCAATAGATGAATGGGTAACAAAAATGTGGCATTCATACACCATGGAGTATTATGCAGCACCAAAATATGACAAAATCGTGGAATTTTCAGGGAAATGGATGGTACTAGAGCAGATTATGCTTAGTGAAGCTAGCCAATCCCTAAAAAACAAATACCAAATGTCTTCTTGGATATAATGAGAACAACTAAGAACAGAGCAGGGAGGAAGAACAGGAAGAAAATATTAACATTAAACAGAGACATGAGGTGGGAGGGAAAGGGAGATAAAAGGGAAATTGCATGGTAATGGAGGGAGACCCTCATTGTTACACAAAATTACATATAAGAGGTTGTGAGGAGAATGGGAAAATAAACAAGGAGATAAATGAATTACAATAGATGGGGTAGAGAGAGAAGATGGGAGGAAAAGGGAGGGAGGATAGTAGAGTATAGGAAATGTAGCAGAATACAACAGTAACTAATGGGGCATTATGTAAAAATGTGGATGTGTAACCAATGTGATTCTGCATTCTGTGTTTGGGGTAAAAATGGGAGTTCAAAACCCATTTGAATCTAATGTATGAAACATGATATGTCAAGATCTTTGTAATGTTTTGAGCAACCAAAAAAAGAAAAAAAAAGTAGCAATATATATGCCAATCGAAATTCATCATGAAATATATATAATCCACAGATGCAAAAATATTCATTTTACTGAACATGGATTTATGTATAATGTTATTCAACTAGGAAGCTCACCCATAGGTTGAATTTTCAGTTTCAACAGCGTTTAGGAGGAGTGATTTCTTCTCACAATTTGTATCTGCCAATTCAGCCACCTCACAAGTATGTACGTGTGATAACAGATAGGATTCTCTATGTGCATATAAAAATACATGTGCTGAATAAGCTACAGAGAAAGGGACACAGGATTCCCATATTTGTCAACTTTAAAAACACATGTAGAATTATTTCAACAAAAAATTGACTAGATTTATAACTCCAATACTATATAATGCAAAAGACAATTCCAACTACACACCATGCCTCCTCTGAACGGCTTGTATTTCTATTGTGTTTGGGTTATTTTTCACCATCATATTAAGATTATTAGTCAGAGTCTAGTAGGGTATGGGTTAGTGTAAGGAATTCAGTATTTCAAATGGAAAATTGGAAAATGAATACAAGGTGTATGTAAATATGTGCTACACAAAAATATTCCCACTCACATCCAGAACAATGCCTTGACATTACTTTCGCCCCAAGTAAGACACAATTAGAGTAGAAAAGTGTGAAAATCTGTGAATACATATCTGAAATGGAATATGCTCAGGAGTTCACATACTTGGAGGTGGTAGAGCAGTTTCCAAAAAGTAAGGGATATGGTAAACACTCCACAAACATGGAGCTGTGAGAGCCTAAAAACTTTTTCAAAAACTGCCTCTGAGTTTGGGCACTTGAAATATATGTTGTTGTCAGAAGATTTGGCTTCCTTTGTAGTGAGACCATCAAAGCCTGGTCTGCATCTATGTGACCTGAAGAACACGGTTTCTTATTTTCCAATGAACATGAGGCAGCAGTGCTGAATCCTCTCTTTGTAGTGAAACTGTGGCCACTGTGGGCTAAGTGTCTCCCCGTGTGGACTGTGAAGCCATTTGGTCATCCTCCACTTTTTGTCGTATTTTTGCTGCTGCACTGAGAGTTTGGTATTTGCTTCACAAAATACAAAGAGCTCAACTGGGACACAGTGCTGGAGGGAGTTCTGTCACGTGTGGTGGTTGAGGGTCTGTAGGAGAATACACCAACCAGGCTTCTATCCCACAAAGCTTGCACCAATAACCATAGCAACCTGATTCTGAACATAGCCCAGAAAGCTCTCCATATAACAAGATGCCTTTACATATAAGGATCTGTGGGCTGCACCATGTCAGTCACAAGCCATTTGAAAGCCAATGGCAGATCCACATGGCCCCACCATGATGTTTTATCACACACCTGCCCACCCCTGCTCTAGGCCCACTACTCGGCAGGCACCAAATAACTGGCATCTCTGTTCTACACCATTTTCATGAAACCCAGTCAAACAATGCACTCTCTGGTATACTCATGATCAGCTACAGGACATAAAAGTTTCTCCAGTGCCATCTGGTCATGGGAATTTCAAAAATTTCATGGTATTTATCTAGTCATTTTTCAAGGATGAAGTTGGAGGCACTGTGGGTTTCAATTCATTCAGGAACCATTAAGTGTTGAGAAAGCTCATTTCAATGAAAGCACTGGAGGACTCCCAGAGGCAAGGCTTCCCAAAGAGTGGCCAAAATGTTACATGAAGCCAGGCCAATTGACGTCTACAATGTGAGGTCCATGTATGTTTTGACTCTCAACTATGGCTGCCAAGTCTTTCAAAATAAAATCATGTGATATGCTACCTGAGATTCCCAGTGCTCTGTGGAATACCACCCTGGGCCTAGACCTCAGTTTCCAAGGGCGATTCTCATGAATGACCTCTTAAAATCCCAACAGAATTCATGGAAATACTTCTCTGAATTCAGTTCCAGAAGTCAGTCTCTAAAGGGAATCACACCAGAGTTCGTTCCCAGGTGGACCCAGTCATCTATTCCAACCGCCACAAAAATGACCACAATTAAATCCAAAACACTCCCACATGGCCCTCATCTTCTTCCATATAGACACTCATCATAACGTCTGGCTGGAGGTTTCTATGAGGGTCGCAGCCCAAGAAAGTGTCCAAAATAAGCTCAATTGCCCCTCATTTGCCTAAAATCATGGTGGCCTGGGCACTTTTCCTGTGAATCAGGAGTGATGAAATATTCCTGCTCTTAAAGTGTTCCACTTCTCCAATTTGAGTCCTACTGGCTGTCAGGTATAAATTTTTTTATGTGATTTGGAGTCATGAGAAAATTGAAGCACCTATGCCCTAGCCTCTGCAGGGATTTGAAGAACTCATTTGACCCAAATAATCCCTATTCTCACTTGATGGAGGTCAGGAACCTAAAACAAGATTGCAAAAAAATCATCCACAATGACAGCTCTTTTGGCCATTTTGGTTTTGGAAGAACATTGGATCTTTCTTTAGATCCATCGGGTACTGAGAATCTAAGCCACAACCTCACACAAGGACAAGAGGCTGATTCAGACACATCCTATTCCAAAGCGATTAAGCAAAGAGCCACAGGTGATGCTCATTCTTTTCCATATGAAAACAGATTTCTTCAGGCTTCACAAATGTGTGGCCTGAGGCAAAGACCTTCCTGACATTCAGGTTAATAGAAACATAAGTAAGCAAATGGCCCACAGGAGGTTTCTCCACTGAGAATTTACTGGTCACACTGATATCTGAGTTTTCTGAGATGCTCCCATTCTTTCAGCTATTCAGTACATGCCCATGTCACAGAGACTTCTGGTGGTACATGAACCTACTCGGGAGAGTGGCCAGAATTCACAAAAAAAACAGAAACTTAGGGAGATGGTAGGTGTTGCCCATCCATAAGGCAAGTTGCAGTCCATTTATCAAATGGGAAAGATGAATGCTGGGAAGATTTCTACTAGAGACAACACATCCATTGATGCATTCTCTTTTCTAAGTCTGCAACCACGGATACAGTGGGATACACAGATATAGAAACACTCACCATGTCAAAAGACTTGCTAGAAACAGTCCACTCCAAACCAAACAAACTGCCTTTCCTACCTATTCTCAGAACATGAGAAAACACCACAAACTCACACCGACAACCACAAAGGCACCTCCTTCCCCCAAGTAGGTTTGTAACTATCCGGAGTGTCTTCTGACTGGTGGAACATATAATGTTCCCGCGAAACGGCCTGTCCTGTCTCAGATATGGTATCCTTGGCCAACACTGTGAAGTTTTCAGGTGCCAACGGTGAGCCACTACCTTCTTTCTCAGGATAGGCCCCTCTTCAGAGCTCTGCTGGCATTTGGCCATCCTCACATCAGTAGGTACAAGAAAGACTGACTCTGTCCTTGGGAAAAGCAAACAAGTTAGCCCACTGGGACTTGGACTGGGACTGGCTCTGGGTACTTGGCTTCCTGGATCCCAAGTTCAGAGAATTCCATCACCAAGGAAGTGGGGTAAGGTCACTTCCTTCAGGAACTGATTGAGGTCACTGCCTTGGTAACCACTTTGTCCTAACAGTTGCTTCCAAGGTTCCCACGAGATGGCGAGTGCCCCTACATACTGTTACATATTCAGAAGTTAGAATTGTATATCAACCATAGGCACCCAGGAACTGCTATTCACACAGGCGTGGTTTGGTCTATCTTCTCCACAATAAGAAGAGAGAAGCTGATTCAGACACATCAATTTATCCTGACCAGGTTGTTTGCCATGGAAGATGACTATTGCTCTCTCAGGGCCCACATAGCTGCCTACATCTTCTCCAAAGATCATTTCTCCATGGATCTTTGAGGTTCTCAGCAGGTGGAAGATCACCTACATTCCTATATTGTCAGACCAACTCTGTCCCAGCTCTTCGGTAAGTTATATTAAGGGAAGAGTGTATGGTTATGTTTAATAACAGCTTCGATTTGGGTTAGGAATATTTCTGCAGGATGAATAATGTTATAGGCAACCTGCGATATTTACAAGAGTATATCAGTGAAATCAACGTATGAAATCAGAAATTAAGGTAAGATTTGAAGCCCAGAAGGGCATTGGGCCCTTGAGTGGGATACTTAGCTTTCAATTATATGCTGCACATTTCTCTCAGATAAATCAATATACAATGGCATAGGACCTTGTACCTTGGATGATTGAATGTTTAAGAGAACATCCAGTCAAAAAGCGATAGTCGGTAGGATTAGGAACCTAGTCGGTAGGTGTAGAAAGAAGAGTGAGTATAGCATTTGGACCAAAAGTTCTTTAGCAATAGGGTTTCGGGTAGAGAGTGAATGTAAATGTCAGCACATGTGAAGAGTCAGTCAAAATGAAGAACTGGGGATAACATGTAGGAAAGCAGATATCAATAGAGACATTAGGAAATCAAGCAAAGTATAAAGACAGTGATAGGATTAGACATTTTCAACAGGCTTGAGGTTGAATATATTATCGTAAGAGAAACAAATATGTAGTCACCAATTGGATTGACATTTGAGAGCATTAGGCAACCTGGACATGGATGTATTTAGTAATCCATGTTCACTTTTCATTTAGGCTTTGGTACAATCATAAGTGTGACCTTTGCTTTTTGTGTCCAGAATATTCTGTGATAAAATGTATATGTAGATCAGGTGTCATGAGTATTTCTTCCACCATTTCTGCGAGCAATATTTTGAAGATGTATTAATTAATATGGGGGTACAAATAGGTGTACCCTGTGTTTATGAATATAGAGATAATGCATGAATAGACCATACTGTGAATAAATAATATAACTTGATCCACTTTAAATAATTGATTGAATAGATATCTCGAAATATATAAGAACTGTTATATTGATATACTATCATTCATTCCAACCAGTTATATATCTAATGGTCATCTTAGGGTTACGGTTTATCGTGAAGAGTGCTTGAGATTTGTTTCAAAAGTGATTATGGAAATCAAAAGTAATGTATTTGAAAAGAAGTCTCATAAAAAGATCAGTCAAGAAACATACAGAAATACATGAGTTCTGGAGCAGGAAGTCATTGAAAGTGAAACAATTGCCAATAAATTTGCTAAATAGTGGACGAAATATATATCCTATGATGTGCATAAACTGAAGAAATAGTAATGTACCAGTGTTGAATAAAAATGAACATCAAAATACACATCATGTCCCATAGGAATCTGCTTACATTGAAGTTAAACTGCGTCAGTTACGGTAGAAATATTAGAATCTGTATGCACCTTTCACTGAAGTTAGTTTTCAGTACTAGGAAACAAATATGTATTTCAGGTTGATGAATATTTCTGAGAATAATCTTGTGAAAAGTTGATTATTAATCCACATACATGAACATACAAATTTTTATTACCATACTCCCCACTCAAAATATCCATCATATCATACATACCTCACACACACACATACATCACCATACACTACACCACAAACACACACCCCCACCCCCCATCCCACTCCCTTAAAAAGTAGCAATATATATGCCAATCGAATTCACTATGCCAATCGAAATTCACCATGAAATATATATCATCCACAGATCCAAAAACATTCATTTTACTGAACATGGATTTATGTATAACGTTGTTCAACTAGGAAGCTCAATCATAGCTTGAATTTTCAGTTCCAACAGCATTTAGGAGGAGTGATCTCTTCTCACCGTTTGTATCTGCCCCGTCAGGCACCTTACAAAAATATACACGTGTCATCAGGTAGGATTCTATATGTGCATATAAAAATACATGTGCAGAATAGGCTACAGAGAAAGGGAGACAGGAATTCACATATTTATTAATTTTAAAAACACATGGAGAACTATTTCAATTAAAAATTGACTAGATTTATAACACCTACCCTTTATCTTGCAAAAGGCAAGTCCAATATACACCATGCCTCTTGTGAACTGCTTGTATTTCAATTCTGTTTGGCTTATTTTTCTCCATCATATTAGTATTACTATGTAGAGTTTAGTAGGGTATGGGTTATTGTCAGGGATTTAGTATTTTGAATGGAAAATTGGAAAATGAATCCAATGTGTATGCAAATATGTGGTATTAAATAACTTCCCACTCTCATCCAGAACAATGCCTTGACATTACCTTTGCCCCAAGTAAGACACAATTAGTGGAGAAGGGTTAGAAATTTTGTGAATACATATCTGGAATGAAAAATGCTCAGGAGTTCACAACCTTGGAGGTGGTAGAGGAGTTTCCAAAAGTAAGGGACAGGGGTGATCACCCAACCTGATCTTTCATTAATATTGGGAGCCATCTTGCCACAAAGCCATGGAAAGATAATTTTTGCTTTACTATAAATTACTGCAAATTCTGAACCTGCTTGGAATGCCTGCCCATGCCATGAACTCACCCCTGCCTTGCTTTCTGACCATATTGCAGCCCTCTCTGAAACTTTCGTGACACCTCATAAATATTGGCCTTCCCTGGCCAGACAACGACCCTCTCTGAGGCTCTAATGGTCCTCATAATTTCTGATGCTGGGGCCAGCAAAAAAAAATGTAAACTACAATTAGTGTGATGCTTGTCAAAGTTCTTTTTTCTGAAACTCCCTTTTTGTGTAACATTTTGGGCTTTAAAGCTGGGGCGTAGGAAAGGTGGGGATGCTGTCTTTTTCCCACCGTTTTGAGAAGGAGAGTCAGCCCGGCCGGTTGAACTAATAAGCTTGCCTTAATTTGATTTTAATTGGAGTCAGTGGTCTTTTCTTGCGTCCTGGTCTAACATTTTGGAGTTCCCCAGTGAGATGACCTGACCAGATCACAAGACCAGACTGCTGGAAATTCTGAAGCTGGCCTTTCCTCCAGGGCTCAGGGCTGGAGAGCAAAGTTCCAAGGCCTTGGAGTGAGCCTTCGGTTCAGGGAGCACTGCAGTAAACCATCTCACTAAAACTATTAGCAAGCACCTGGTGGAGGAGGCCTCCATAGGTAAGTGGTGGCTTTATAACATCTGATATCCGGTTAAGGGAGATGTCTTCTGATGACAGAGAGGTGGCCTGGGGAGGCTCACATATACTCCTGTCCAGGACAGTAACAAGAATTGTTCTGTCCTCTTTTCTGTTCTGTAGGGAATTCCTCTGAAAGGGTAGAAAGGTGCAGCCGGGCACACAGGAGCTCCTACCCCGGAGCTTCAACAAGACATTGCATTGTTCCTCTGTTTTTCTGTATCTTCGCCAAGTTTCTGTTTCTTTGTGTTTTGTTCTGTGTTCTATATGTTTTTTGTTTGTTTGTTTTTGGGCAACATGTTGTGTGATTTCTGTGGTAAAAACTTAAGGATATTGGACGTAAAAATGGGTAATAAAGCAAGTAAACCTGACACCCGTTTGAACTGTGTTCTAAGGAACTGTGATAAAGTTTACCCCCCTTTGTTAAGCAGGATTAGAGAAGCCCCTAGCTGGCTGCCTGGAGCACACCCACTGCACAGGGCAATGCCTGCTGGCGACCTAAGAACAGAGTATCTCCCAGGTTAACAATGGAAACTCCTTTAAAACCCCTTGTCGCTCCAGATCAAAAGAGTCACAAACTTTGGGCAGAGTCCCCTGTGTTTCTGCTTGGTTATCAAAGCAGTAAACCTCCCTTTTTATTTTTCTCAAACCCTGTCCTCATTATTAAATAGGTATTAATTCGCTTCAAGGACAGGAACCGAAATTTAAGTTACAAATTTTGATACGCCCCTGACGCCGAACTTTTTGAGAGCTGACTACTGAAATGTTAGGAGATGGAGTGTGATTGGGGTGGAACCCAACCAGAGGAGCTGATCCTGTAAGTAAAAGGAGGGACTGAGGGACTCCCAGCAGCTGCCAAAGCCCTGTTGCTTCAGGGAATTCCCTACTTCATTCCCTGCACTATAAGTATTTTGCCACCTCTGTCTTCTTAAAAAACAGAAAAAGAAAAAGGGGACACTAAATGCAGTAAAGTCACCATGGAGACCCTTGATATTACATTTCAGGTTGCCCCTCTGTGAAAACATCTCATCCCCTTGTGGGGACATCTATCGTGCCACTGGTGTAGGAGATTTTTCTCTTATCTGCTCTGTTTTTAAGGATTCTATCTGTCAGCCATAGTCTGGAGCTCCTTTCTGTCTGTCTTGTGTCTTTGTTTCTGGCCCTTTGAGACATGTGGAATAATATGCTGATATTATAAATTGTTTCTTGGGAATGATCTTAGCTCAATGTGTGTCTAAATGATGATGTTTTATTGTAACAATCTGGTATCTGAATGGGTTTTTGAAGCATTGCACAATATTGCAGTTAAAAGTCGGGTTTAGGTAATTGTTTAGTTCATGATTTCAGATAATTCATGCCAGATAACTTAAATACTTAGGATGGAAATCTAAAGAACTCTATTTCCAAGTTGGCAAGTAACTTCCCAAACATTCACTTTTATTTTTCACCAATTTTGAACTGGGTAGACTGGGAAAATGTCACAGTGTGTATCAGTGCCTTAATTTGGACAAGGATAGTAAATCATAGTAAGGTATCTGTTGACAAAACAAGATGTAAAGATATAAAATTTTGTGAATTTTATCTTAAAATTGTATCATAATTATCAACATCGGAACATGAAAATTATGGTTAAAATGCCTTAGGCCTGAGGTGTCTGCTCAGAATAGCAGTTTTTCCCTGCTCCTTCCCGACCTCAGCCAGGACTTATGTTGAAATGCAAATGAAAGAAGCCTGCAAGATCAGTAGGAGACTGATCTGAGGCCTAAGGGAAAAAGGTAAATTGTATGGTATTTACTAATTACGGCCAGTCGTTTTTTCTAGGACTCCAATTTTTTTTCTTAGATTCTGTATTTTTTTTGAGCTCATGATTGTGATCCTACAGACCTAGGTTAATGTTTTTCTGATCAGTTCTATCTTTGACCAACAGTGGAGTTTTTGAAATATTGCAATGGAGGTTTCACCTGCAAAAAGTTACCAAGCCTTTACTATTATTATGTGTGCACACTTTTGTTATGTGTTGTATGTCTATATATACATATATCCGTATATCATATATATGATATACAAATTAACATATATAAGAAGCACTCATAAATAAAAGCACTCATAAAAACAAATTTTAAAAAGTGAATCCAAAGATCTTTAATTCACGTGATTTAATTGGTTCAAATTAAATTGGGTAAACAGATAAAAATAAATGTCTTTAAATTTAAGCTTATAAGTTTTTCTAGGTGTTCAAAAATCTAATAAAATATTAATGCCGACAAAAGGTCTAATATGCCTTGGTTGTAGGACTTTTCCTTTAACAAAAAAATCGTTTACACTGTTCAATACATTTATCTAATATTTTGATAAATAAGTAAAGTAAATTTGACATGGGATTGCTCATTCATGAGTACTTTTGTTAGATATCTGATTGATTTACTAAGGTCTGTATAAGTTTGTCCTAAAATCTGCATAAGATTGTAAAAATCAGTTATGTGTTAATGAGACAAAAATTTCTTAAAACATAAGTTTACCCATAACATTGTGTTTATTAAGTTTTATTTTTCTAGACCAAGCAACCATAAAAATTAAACAACTGATTAAATAAGAACTGTTATTTTACAGCACTGTACTGCCATTTCCTTGAAAGCTAAACTTTGTTAATGTAGAAACATCAATGTGATGCTGTTAATGTGCTCATATCTTCCAGGTATACAAGTCTGTAAGGTAGAAACTTTAAAAGAACATTATATCAAGCTGGTGTTCTGAAGTTGTATGGTAAAACAAATATATTGGGGATTTATTTACCTGCTATAAATAAGATATGTAAACTTTTATCTCACTTTTTACATTGGGGAAAATTTTAAATGTATTTTTAAGTTAATGAGAGCCTAATGTATGTAAAGGTTAAAAACTTTCAGCCTTTCTTTAATTCATGTTTTAAATGTTATATCATATGGTGTTAGCTAATGTTCATGTGACCTCAAACAAATGATGTAAACTTTGTAAGATGATATTTAAAAACAAATATCAGCTTTAGAACTGAAACACTTAAGATTTATAAAAAGTCCTGCCTTACCTGAGATAAGGCTCTGTGTCCCATCTTACTATATGTGAGAATGACTATGAAAGCAGTAGGTCAGATGTTATTTCATTTAAAGTTATGTTCAAAAGTTGTTTTTTTTTCTGTCGAGATTACTAGCATCTCAAACAGGGGATATGATCTATAACTCAGCCTAAAAATTCAGGGTAGCTATTACACAAACTAAGTATGTTTACTCTTGTTAATTTTATTTTGTAATTTCCTTATAGGTAATATTAAGATTCCCTGTAAGTGTTTTACAGAAGTGTTGCTTTAAGAACACAACATTGGTTAATTTAAGATAATAAACCATCACCTACAAGACATACAGAATAATACAGATCCCAATTAATAAAAAGATTAATAATTTTAAATTATAGACATTAAAGCCCAGTACTCTTAATATAAGGCTGTTAAAATTTATTTGATGGATGTTTAAGATTAGGATTTAAAATTAAAATTAAATGAAAAGGGACAAGAAAACCAATATTTGGCTCTTGCCCTCTGAGTCAGATGTATCCTGGGAACAGCGGACTTCTCTAAAGAGCTTTGCAACTCTGAACCACACGTAACCTCCCGATCAGGGAGATTAATGAGACCACTGGAGAACAGAAAGCCAATCAGTGCATTTGCTAAGAAGAAGAGAGTCATCAGAGAAAGGAGACATCTCTGATGCTGCCGAGGGAAGCTACATGGTCAAGCAAGACCTGGACCCACCTAGCGCAAATGGCACTAGCAGAACTGAGAAGCTGCTCTCAAGTTTCCCCAGAAATGACAACCCTAAAAGCTCAGCTGACTGTTAACAATAGATAGAAACAAATTTCAGTTTGACTTCTTCATCTTAAACCCTTAGCAAAGACAGTTGAAAGCAAAATACAGCCATTCCTGGGCATTTTAAATAATAATAATAATAATAATAACAATAATAATAATAATATTTTAATATATACACTTTATATTAGCCTCCCAAAATAAGTAAGACTGGAGGCTACAAAGAAGGATTCTCAGACAGGAATGCCTGATAACTATAAAAAGAGACTATCATGAGGAGCTGCCAGAGGTAGCAGTTTTTAGTTTAAGGCCTCAGATATTCCTAACCTACAAGGGTAGGCTTGGTGTTGGCTAGTACGATTATCCAGCACTGAGTAACAGAATTAAAGGTTTCTCTATTAGACACAGAGGTCATACTAGTAAAATTATTTTGCAAGATCAGATGACATTAAATTATGAAACTGTATCTTATGGGGAGGGACAACTGTAACACTAAATGTTAAATATTAAGTTGACAGTCCTGATAACTGGAAATATTAAAGACTGGTGAGAAAACTTCTATACAGTGACATGTTCCAGATGCTGCAACATTTATTCAGTACTCATGTTTTTTGTTTCTCTTATAGAAGAACCCATCCCCAGATGACTTTGCTACCTGTTCTTCTCCATCCAGACTTCAAACCGAACTGACTTCTAAAAGTCAACTCATGTCCCTCAGGCGGTGCCCACTCACATCACCCTCTCTCAGCTCAGAAGAAGCCAAAATGAGTGACGCCTCTCTTCTTACAACAATGGAGACAAAAATAAATAGAATATCAATATAAGCAATTAATTAAGTCAGGTAAAATCAGGGAGACCTGTTTTTGAATGAGTTCAAAAAATAGGGAGACTGTTACCTGAGGGATTAAAATTCCCACAGTGCTCTTCCCCTACCCTATCAAATATTTGAAAGGGACACATTAGAATAGGGGGGAATGATAGACCCAACCTGATCTTTTATTAAAATCGGGAGCCATCTTGCCACAAAGCCATGAAAAGATAATTTTGGCTTAACTATAAATTACAGCAAATTCTGAACCTGCTTGGAATACCTGCCCGTGCCTTGAACTCACCCATGCCTGGCTCTCTGACCAGATAACAGCCCTCTTGGAAACTTTATTGACAGCTCATAAATATTGTCCTTCCTTGGCCAGACGACACTCTCTGTGGCTCTAATGGTCCTCATAAATTCTGATGTTAAGGCCAGCAAAAAAAAAATGTAAACTACCATTAGTTTGATGCTTATCAGAGTTCTGTTATCTGTAACCCCCCTTTTGTGTAACTTTTTGGGCTATAAAGCTGGGGTGCAGTAAAGGTGGTGTTGCTCTCTTGTTCCCGCCATTTTGGGAGGGAGAGGAAGCCAGAGTGGTGGAAATAATAAGCTTGCTTTAATCTGATTTTAATTGGAGTCAGTGGTCTTTTCTTTTGACCTGGTCTAAAAGGTAAACACTCCACAAACATGGAGCTCTGCAAACATGGGACTAAAGACTTTGAGAAACTGTTCCTGAGGATGGGCACATGACATATATGTTGCTGTCAGGAGCTTTAGCTTCAATTCTAATGAGACCATCAAAGCTGGGTCTGCACCTATGTGACCTGGAGGACATTGTTTATATTTTTCCAAAGAATATGAGGCAGCACTGCTGACTTCTCTCTATAGCTAAACTGTGGTCACTGAAAGCTAAGTGTCTCTGCATGTGGACTGTGAAGCCATTTGGTCATCCTCCATTTTTCATGGTGTTTCTTTCTAGTGCACTGGGAGTTTGGTATTTGCTTCACGAAATACAAGGAGTTAAACTGGGACACAGTGCTAGAGGGAGTCGTGTCATGTGTGGTGGGTCAGGGTCTGCAGGAGAATTCACCAACCAGGCTTCTATCCCACATAGCTTGCCCCCTTGACCATAGCAACCTGATTCTGAACATTGCCCTGAAACATCTCCATATAACAAGATGTTTTTTATGGAGAGGTTTCAGACATATAAGTGATTCCTGTCTGCACCATGTCAGCCAAAAGTCATTTGGAAGTCAATGGCACATCCACATGGCCCGGCCACAGATGTTTTATCACACACCTGCACACAACAGCTCTGGGCCCACTACTCAGCAGGCCCCAACATACTGGCATCTCTGTTCTACACCATTTTCATGAAACCCAGTCAATCAAGGCACTCTCTGGTATACTCATGAAAAGCAACAAGACATCCAAAGATTCTCCAGTGCCAGGTGTTCATGGGAATTTCAAAAACTTCATGGTATTTATCTAGCCATTTTCAAAGATGAAGTTGGAGAAACTGTGGGTTTCAATTCATTAAGGAACCATTAAATTTTGAGGAAGCACATTTCAAGGAATGCTCTGGAGAACTCTCACAGTCAAGGCCCCCAAAGAGTGGCCAAAAGGTCACATGAAGCCAGGCCCATTGAGGTCTAAAATGTGAGGTCCATGTGTGTTTTGACTCTCAACTATGGCTGCCAAATCTTTCAGAATAAAATCATGTGATATCCTGGCAGAGATTCCCAGTGCTCTGTAGAAAGCCACTCTGGGCTTAGATCTCAGTTTCCAAGGACGGCACTCATGTGTGACCTCCTAAAATCCCAACACAATTCATGGCAATACTTATCTGATGTCAGTTCCATAACGCAGTCTCTAAGAGGAATCACACCAGAGTTCAAGCCCAGGTGGACACAGGCATCTCTTACAACCACCACACAAATGACCACAATTAAAACTAGATCACTCCCACATGGCCGTCATCTTCTTCCACATAGACACTCATCATAAACTCTGCCTGGAAGTTTCCACGAAGGGCACAGCCCAATACACTGTTCAAAAAAAGCACCCTTGCCCCTCATTTGCCTAAAGTCAGGGTGGCCTGGACACCCGACCTG
This sequence comes from Callospermophilus lateralis, assembly GCF_048772815.1. NCBI lineage: Eukaryota > Metazoa > Chordata > Mammalia > Rodentia > Sciuridae > Callospermophilus > Callospermophilus lateralis. The sequence goes on from NW_027514584.1 coordinate 4,956,398, forward strand.
TGATCCAAGAGTGATCAAATAGGCCTGCTCTATAACTGCTCCGCTTCTGCAATTTGAGGCCTAATGACTGTCTGGTATAGATTCATTATGTGAATTGGTTTCATGAGAAAACCCAAGCACCTATCAGCTAGGCTCTGCTAAGCTTTGAAGAACTGATTTGACCCAAAGGATCCCTATTCTCACTTGATTTAGCTCAGGAAGCTTAAAGGAAAGCGAGAGACTTCATCCACAATGACTGCTCTTTTGGCCAATTTGGTTTTGGATGCACACATGGAAACTTTCTTTAGATCCATCAGGTGCTGAGAATCTAAGCCACTGCTGTCACACCGGGCCAAGTGGCTGATTCAGACACATCCCTTCCCAAAGCAATTAAGCAAAGAGCCACAGGTGATGCCCATTCATTTCCATTTGAAAACTGTTTTCTTCAGGCTTCCCAAAGGGGTGGCCTGAGGCAAAGACCTTCCTGACCTTCAGGGTAATAGAAACATAAGTAAGCAAATGGCCCAAAGCAGGGTTTCTCCACTGAGACTTTACTGGTCACACTGATATCTGAGTTTTCTGAGATGCTCCCATTCCCTTCAGCTATCCAGTATATGGCCATGTCACAGAGCTTGGAGGTGGTACATATCTTGGAAACAAAAACATGAGGCTATTCTGGAGAGTAGCCAGTATTCAGGAAGAAAAGAGGAACTTAAGAATGTAGTAGGTGTTCCCCATCCATAAGGCAAGCCACTCTCCATTCTTAAATTGGGCAGGATGAATGCTGGGAAGCTTTCTACTAGACAGGACACAACCATTGATGAATTTGCTTTCAAATGTCTACAACAACGGATACAGTGGGATACACAGACATAGAAACACTCATGTTGTCAAACAACTTTCTAGAAACTTTCCAGTCCAAACCTACAAACCACCTTACCTACCTATTCTCAGAACATGAGACAAAGCAACAACCTCACACCAACACCCACTACGGCACCTCCTTCCCCCAAGTATGTCTGTGACTATCCTGAGTGTCCTCTGACTGGTGGGCCATACTATGTTTCCCCGAAATGGGCTGTCCTGTCTCAGATCTGGTCTTCTTTGCCAACTTTTTGAAGTTGTCAGGAGTCATGGTTGAGCCACTACCTGCTTTCTCAGAAAAGGCCGCTCTTCAGAGCTCTCCTGGAATTTGGCTATCATCACATAAGTAGGTACCAAGAAAGACTGACTCTGTCCTTGATAAATCCAAAAAATTGAGACCACTGGGACTGGGACTGGGACTTGCTCTGGGTGCCTGGCTTCTTGGACCCCAAGTTCAGAGAGTTCCATCACCAAGAAAGTGTGGTAGGTCACTTCCTTCAGAAACTGAATGAGGTCACTGCCTTGGGAAACCACTTAGACTTAACAGTTGCTTCCAATGGTCCCATGAGACGGAGGCTGCCCCTACTTCCTGTGACACTTTCATAAGTTAGAATGGTATATCAACCATAGGCACCCGGGAACAGCTCTGTACACAGGCCTGGTTTGGTCCATTTAATCTACATTAAGAAGAGAGAAGCTGATTCAAACACATTCCTTCATTCTGACCAGGTTGTTTAACATGGAGTTGACTTTTGCTCTCTCAGGTCCTTCATAGGTGAAAAGGTCTCACACAAGTCGAAGGAAAAGACCACAAGATACTGTCTCATGCCACAGCAAAGGGTTTATGGGGGGTCCAGCATGCTGGGGCTCAGAGCTAACTTCAGAGGAGCAAAGAACAAAGAGCCCCAAGAACAACTTGAGCAGAGTTTATATACATTGTTTAGAGAGGGCAGGGACTTTACATACATCATAGCCTCCTTTAGCAAATCAACATATACAATGGGAAAATCAAATAACCACTCTAAAACATGATTAGCACATTCATTTGCGGGAAGAGGTCAGGCACGGGGTGATTGGTTAGCACTTAGAAGGTGTATACGTTTAAACTGATTGGTTGAAGCCCTGAGATGTATACGTGCTGAGCTGCACGTTTTCTGGGAAGGGGTTGTTTAGTAACTAGGTGGTCAGGGAAGATTTCAACACACATCTAATTGGCAGTTCCGGGAATTGTCTTAACTGCCACAGGAATTTCAGGTTCTGAGTGCAGCTTGGAAACTTTAGAAAACCTGGTTCTTTATGTTTCAATTTCAATTTCTTTTATTCTTTCATTTCCCACTCCTTTTTCTTACTACTTTTAATCTTAAAAGTAATGAATCATAATTATTGAGGTGTCTCACATTCTATTTCTGCCAGTGGAGCGTATTTCTGTCTGATTACCATGAGTTTTACCTACCCAATCTGAGCCTGGAATAAGGAAACTATCCGGTTAAGCAAACAAGGTCCCACAGTTAGCAACACCATAAGGATGATCAGGGGTCCAGCTAATTCTGAAAGGAGTGTAGTTAACTAGGGGGACTGGGTAAACCATGACTCAAACCACCCTTGTTGAATCTCCCTTTCTCTCTGGCGCTCTTCAAGACATTTTCTAAATTTACTCATGGATTCTTTTACAACTCCAGTATGGTCAGCATAAAAACAACATTCTTCTCTCAGTGCAGCACAGAGGCCCCCTCCCTCATGAAGAGGAGGTCTAATCCTCCCCTGTTCTGTAAAACAACTTCAGAGAGAGAGGTTAAGGATTCCTGCAGCGCTGTGATGGAGGTCTCTAACGTCTTCAAGTTTTGATCTATTGCTGTTTCTAATCCGGCCATTTGTTGTGACCCACGGATCATAGCAGCTGTACCCGTACCCACTCCTGCAGCAGCTCCTATCCCCAATAGGATGGCTAGAGTAAGGGACACTGGCTCCCAGAAAAATCGGGTTGTTTGTCCCCCTAGTAGACCTTCAAATGATTCTGCATCATAATAGAGCACTCTGGGGAGTATCAGCACCATTACATAATAATTAACAGAGCTGTCAAATACCTGGGCTGAAATGCAAGGAGTTCTGACTGTGTGGAGTTCAGTACAATAAAGGTTCTTTTAATTAGTTCCCAGGGGGAGGAGTCAGCTGTACTCTGGACTGGGGAAGTAGGGAAAGATGGAAACCAGGAAGTATGAGATGGTCGAGGGGTTCTGGTAGATCTAGGCATGGGAGGTTTAGGAGGCTTAATTCCTGGCTTTAAGGGATTGGGCCCAAATGCTGTGGGATTTTCTTCCTTTTTAAGCCGGATGGTGAACCAGTGACCAAAGTCATAACGAGGGCCATTAATATAGAATCACATTCCCCACGTATTTCCCATAGGCCATGTTGTTCTGAGGTAGCCCCTTGGAAGTGAAAGTTATATTGAGGGGGTAACATAGACTATTCTTTCCACAGCGAGTTTTTTACACCACTTGGATAGTGGCACATTTTTTTGGGATCAATCCAGGTGTCATTTCTTCCTACCTGAATCATACTGTCTGGGGAGTTTGGGTTCCACCATGCAACTCCCCGTTTGTTCACAACCCCAGGATCTACAATAAAAGTCACTGGGTTCTCCACAGGTTTGGGCCTGTTTGCGAATTCGGAAACCAGCTGGGCACACATAAAAATCAAGACTAGCTAGTTTACACCTGAACTAGGGGAGATGACATCCATAATTCATGGGGTAAGGTGGTCTATGTTGCCCTGGTTTGGGTTTGAGTGGTATCTCTGTGGGGGTCCTCTATGTCAGGGAGATCCCAGTCAGAGAGGCCTATGGCAAGCTGACAAATGTCTGGGTGGAGAGATGGCCACCAAGTCCATAAGGTGGCTGTATGTGAAATAGACCACACTACTTGCCCAGTAGGATTTATAACTTGCCATTGTTGCTGAACAGGCTGATGTGTATTAGGACTGCTGGTGGTCAGGGGAAGAATCCATAGCCCTACCCACACGATAGACACCCAACATGAGACGGTTACCAGTCTGTTCCAGTTTCCAGCCGAAGTCTGGACAGGGCGCAGGCTTGAGATGGGAGGCATGGATCCAGGAAGTGATCCCATCCACTTTCACCACTGTGGGTGTTATAAGCAGCACCTGGTATGGTCCTTTTCAGAGGGGTTCCAGGGATTACACCTGATGCCGTCTCATGTAGACGAAGTTGCCCACTTGATATTGATGTGGGGTTCCCTCATCTCCAGGACATAAGCAGTTGCTAACTGTTTCCACAGGTATCGCTGGGTGCTGGGTTTGTTCAAGGGCTTTAAGGCTCTCAAGAAAGGGGTTGTGAAAGGAATCGTTAAGTCTCAGAGTTGGGGTTAGGTCCCTCACTGGAGGAGGGGCACCATAGAGAATTTCATTAGGGGTGAGTTTACACAAAGAGGCAGAGGGCGTATTTCTTGCACTACACAGTGCTTAAGGTAGGAGCATAGTCCAATTTTTTATGCCGGTCTCCAAGCTTAATTTCGTTAAGGTCTCTTTGATGGTTCTATTCATCCTTTCCACCTGTCCTGAGCTCTGGGGTCTATAAGCACAATTTAACTTCCAATTAATCCCCAGGGTCCTGACTAATCCCTGACTTACCTGGGCCACGAATGCTGTTCCATTATCGGACCCTATTACCCTAGGCAGGCCAAACCTTGGAAAAATGTCTTCTAGAATCTTTTTGACCACCCTCTAAGCCGTTTCTTTCTTCATGGGGAAGGCTTCAACCCATCCTGAAAAAGTATCTACAAAGACTAGAAGATATTTAAGTCCATATCTTGCTGGCTTAAATTCAGTAAAGTCCACTTCCCAGAATTGTCCTGGTCTGGTTGCTCATAAGCGCTTCCCTGTAGGAAGCTTAGATGGGTAAGCATTAACTAATTGACAGACTTGACAAGCTCTAATCACCTGCTCAGCTATTTCTTTCCTCTGTGAGTCAGTCAATAATAAGTCCTTTCTTCGGTCCTTTAAGATTGCCTATAACGTTTTTGAGCCTAAGTGGGTGAGTTTGTGTATGTCTTTGACATAAATGTGGGCTTTTTGAAATTGTAAACTTGGCTCTGTAGGGTCCCAGAGTTCTGTATCTGTCTCCTCAGATGATAAGTTGCCTGAATGTTCCGGTGCGGCCAAGTCTCCTGAATGATCCCCCCAGTGTGGAAAATGTTAACAGAGTCACTCCCTTTAGGGCTGCCAATTAAGCTTCCTCATCTGCCCTTCTGTTTCCAACCGCCACGGGGTCGTTTCCCTTCTGGTGCCCTGGACAGTGCACAATAGCTAGTTCCTTAGTGCCCTGCACTGCTGAGAGAAGTTCGAGGATCTCATTTTTGTTCTTTATTTCTTTCCCAGCGGAGGTTAATAGCCCCCTTTGCTGGTAAATAGCCCTGTGCACATTAGCATTGGCAAATGCATAGCAGCTATCAGTGAATATGGTGGCCCTTTTGGCTGTTGCTAGTTCCAATGCTTTTGTAAGGGCAATCAGTTCTGCCTTTTGAACTGATGTCTGATCTGGGAGACCAGAGGACCAGATGACATTAGTTTTGCTAACTACTGCTGCTCCAGCCCGCCACTTACCATCTTGGAGGAAGCTGCTCTAGTCCGTAAACCATTCGACTTCGGGGTGAGGAAGTGGCTGGATCTTTCAAGTCTCGTCCTATACTGGTTTCCTCTGCCAGTATGTGTTGACACTCATGAGCGACAGGTTCTGATGATTTTTCTGGCAGCAGTGTAGCCAGGTTGAGTGGAGCAGGGGGTCCCAGAGTTTTTCTGTCTTTGCTAATACAGAGGCTCTGGTAGTGCTTTATTCTGGAGTTTGATAGCCAACTCTCTGGAGGCTGACAGATGATGCTCTCCAGGGCATGGGGGGCGATAATGGTTAGCTTCTGTCCCAAGTTCATTTATGAGCATCTTTTATTAGAAGGGCTGCCACTGCTATTGCTCTTAAGCAATGGGGCCACAAGCTAGCCACGGGGTCCGGTTTTTTTGATAAGAATGCTACCGGCTTTTTCCAAGGTCCCAAAGTCTGAGTGAACACTCCCCGTGCTATTCCTTTCTTTTCCTCGATGTAGAGAGTGAAGGGTTTTTCTACATTAGGGAGTGCTAAGGCCGGAGCAGATAGCAGCACCTTTTTTTGACATTATCAAAAGCTTTTTGGTGCTCAGGGGTCCATTGGAAATGGCCATCCCCCTTTATCAGCGGGTATAAAGGGGCAGCCAGAGATGTGAACCCAGGAATCCATAACCTGCAAAACCCGGCAGTCCCAAGAAACTCTCTGAATTGTCTCTTATTAGATGGGGGCGGTATCTGCACAATGGTTTGTTTTCTGGTCTCAGTGAGCCATTGTTTGCCACCCCTAAGAGAATAACCCAGGAAGATTACTTCTTGCTGACAAATTTGGGGCTTTTGGCAGAAGCCCTATATCCAAGTCGAGCAAGCTCGGATAATAGTGCTTGGGTCCCAGACTCATAGTTCTCCTTGGTGTCAGCTGCCAGTAGCAGATCATCCACATATTGGAGTAGGGTGGCTTCGCAGTGTGCAGTTCTGAAGTCGTTGAGGTCCCTGTGGAGGGCTTCATCAAAGACAGTGGGAGAGTTTTTGAACCCCTGTGGGAGTCTAGTCCAGGTTAGTTGGCCAGATGTTCCAGTTTCCGGGTCTATCTACTCAAAATGAAACAGAAACTGACTGTCCTTATGTAGGGGCAAGCAGAAGTAAGCATCTTTTAAGTCCAGCACAGTGTACCATTCCCGCTACAGATTCAGAGTGTTAAGTAAATTATATGGATTGGGTACTGTGGGGTGAGTGTCCTGCACTCTGTTGTTGATCTCTCTTAGGTCTTGAACAGGATGGTAGTCCTTAGTTCCTGGCTTTCTTACTGGTAGCAGGGGGGTATTCCAGGCTGATTGACAGGGCCTTAGTAACCCAAGGGCCAATTATTTCTGAATATGGGGCCTTATCCCATCCTTAGCTTCTTTGCTTAGAGGATATTTTTTAACACTGATTGGAGAGGCAGAGGCTTTTAATTCTACTACTATTGGAGGTTGTTTTATGGCTAAACCTAACCCAGCAGTTTCTGCCCAGGTATTAGTATAATCTTTTATCCATTTCTGTGGTAGTTTGCCTGTTTGATCTGTCCTAGGGAGCGAGAAGAGTTGATGTTCATCTTCTACGGACATAGTCAAGGCCGTGACTATGGGAGTTTTTACTGAAGGCTTTAGAACATCCACTTGGGGACCATCAGGGTTAAAGGTTATTCTAGCCCCGAGTTTGGTAAGCAGATCCCTGTGCATCAATGGGGCTGGGCATTCTGGGATTTCTAGGAAAGAGTGGTGTACTTTTCCTTTTCCTATGTCCATAATCCTCTTAGTGTCCAAGCCCGATATGTACTGCCATTAGACCCTTGAACTAGGGACCATTTATTTGATAGGGGCCCAGTGGGGTCTAAAGGGCTGAGTATACTGCTCCTGTATCCACTTCAAAGTTCTCTGGAGTCCCCTCCACTTCAAATGTTACCCTGAGCTCGGGAAGGGGATCCAAACCCCAACATTTTTAGTCCTCTTCTAGATTCAGCATGGCGGGCTGGCATGGCTGCATCTTTTGGAGGCACTCTTTGACCAGGTGTCCTTTTTCTTTACAGTAGGCACATTGATCTGAGGCCAGGGGCATCCTTTGGTTTGGGCCCAAGTATCCCTTCCTGACTCCCTGCTTTTTAACTTCTGGCATATTTGCTGCTGTGAACAAAAACCTTAGCCAATGCTATAGTCTCCCTTTTGATCCTTTCATCCTCCTTTTTTACCCTTTCCTTCTCTCTCCTCTGTTCTCTCCCCTCCTCAGTTTCTCTCTTTTAATATACTTTCTCAGCTTCTCTGACTAAATCTCTTAAGGTCCTTTCTTGTAATCCATCTAGACATTGTAACTTACTCTTAATATCTTGGGCAGCCTGCTCAATAAAGGCCATTGTAACAGATGCCTTTTGGTCCTCTGGCTGAGGATCAAAAGGAGTATATTTCCTATATGCTTCCATAATTCTCTACAGAAACATAGAGGGAGACTCATTAGGCCCTTGGATAATCTCTCTTACCTTGGCCTAATTGGTCGACCCTCTGACGGCCACTCGGAGAACCGCTATTAGAGCCCGGCCATAAGTGGACAGATGCTTCCAACCTTCAAAGGTGTTGGGGTCCAAGTTGGGTCGGTTCATGGGCCCATAGGGACGGAGAGAGAGCAACACAGGGGCTTCTGAGTTTTCTATTATGCGTCGCTGGTGGGTTCCTTTAGGTTGCCCAGCTTCCTCCAGGGGAGGAGGGGCTGCTGCTGCTGCGGGGAATTCCCCTGGAGGGCTTGGGTCTGGCTCAATTGCCTCTAGCAGTGGAGAGGCTGAGTCAGCGGTGGGAGGATCATCAGTAACTTTGTTGGGTGTTGGGGAGGGAGAGTGGAGGATAAGGGGCGGGAGGAGTGTCCAGTCTTGTGACTCAGGGAGAATGGAAGGAACAGGGGGAAGAGCGAAAGGTTTGAATGATAAAATCCTGGGGGAAGGGGTATGTGGCTGTTGATCTGGGTGGCCACGTGGTCCCCGCTGAATGACAATATCTCTGACTTTTCGGATTAGAGAAAAGTGGATGGATCCTTCTGGGGGCCATCTGACTTCGAGGATGGGCCATTCTGAATCACAAAGTGTCTGCAGGTATGCCATTTTACTGAAAAAGAAAGATTCTGGGCCCTTGAGTGGACATCAGTCCAATGATCAAGGGTCAGGGACAGAGAAGAGGAAGTGCTTTGTCCCATAATGGGAGTTACTCAAACAGGGACAGTGAAGACACAAATGCAACACAGACAAAGACAAACAGTAAACCTTTAACATGAGTCCAAGACAAAGATTAGAACTGAGTAACTGGCAAATCTTGATGGGTTAGACAATAAAGACAGAGAGTAAACTCAACATGAGTTCAGGACAATGAACAAAACTGAGTAGCCGGCAAAACCTGATGGGCTGGCAAACCGAATCCTGAAGCAAAATATAACCGAGTTGAGGAAACTACTATTCCTTGATTTCACTAGTCCTCCAGAGTGTCCCCCAGGGACGTGACCTTTGGCTCTGTGACAGGTCTGTCACATCATAGGAGAGACCTAATGCTCTTCACCAACAGCCACTTTGCCAAGCCCTAACTTGAAACCCAAAACCAGAAAGAGGCACCTTACTTACCCCAAGGAGAGTCTCTTGAGGTCTTTCCTCCACCGCTGCCGGATATCTCACCTGGGGCCTCCAGATGAAAAAGTGCGGCGAACGTCAGAGGAAAAGACAACAAAGAGGCTTTCTCATATATCAGCAAAGGGTTTATTGGGGGTCCAGCATGCAAGGGCTCAGAGCTCACTTCAGAGGAGCAAAGAACAAAGAGCCCCGAGAACAACTTGAGCAGAGTTTATATACATTCTTTAGAGAGGGCAAGGACTTTACATACATCATAGCCTCCTTTAGGAAATCATCATGTACCACGGGAAAATCAAATAACAACTCTAAAACATGATTGGCACATTCATTGGCGGGAAAAGGTCGGGAAAGGGGTGATTGGTCAGCCATGAGAAGGGGTATACATTTAAACTGATTTGTTGAAGCCCTGAGATGTATTCGTGGTGAGCTGCACGGTTTCTGGGAAGGGGTTGTTAAGTAACTAGGTGGTCAGGGAAGATTTCAACACACATCTAATGGGCAGTTTCAGGAATTGTCTTAACTGCTAAAGGAATTTCTGGTTCTGAGTGCAGCTTGGAAACTTTACAATACCTGGTTGTTTACGTTTCAATTTTAATTTGTTTTATTCTTTCAGAACCTTACAGTGGAAGGCGAGAGACTTCATCCACAATGACTGCTCTTTAGGCCATTTTGGTTTTGGATGCACACATGGGATCTTTCTTTAGATCCGTCTGTTGCTGATAATCTAAACCACAGCCTCACACAGGGCCAAGAGGCTGATTAAGACACATCCCTTTCCAAAGCAATTACTTCCCTGAGGTCATTTACAGAAATATTTCTCTGAGGGGAATCACATCAGTGTTCAAGCACAGGTAGACCCAGTCATCTCTTCCAACCGCCACACAAATGACCACAATTAAAACCAAAACACTCCCACATGGCACTCATCTTCTTACATATATACAGTCATCATAACTTTTGGCTAGAGGTTTCCATGAATGGCGCAGCCCAAGAGACTGTCCAAAATAAGCTCCCTTGCCCCTCATTTGCCTAACCTCAGGGTGGCCTGAACATCCTTCCTGTGAAACAGGATTGATCACATAGTTCTTCCTTTAATACTGCTCTGCTTCTCCAATTTGAGGCCTACTGACTGTCAGGTTTAGATTCCTTATGTGATTTGGAGTCATTAGGAAACCAAAGCAACTTTGGAGGGATTGGAAGAACTTATTTGACCCAAAGGATCCCTATTCTCACATGGTGGAGGTCAGGAACCTTACAGAGGAAGGCGAGAGACTTCATCCACAATGACTGATCTTTTTGCCATTTTGGTTTTGGATGCACATATTAGATCTTTCTTTAGATCCATCAGGCGCTGATAATCTAAGCCACAGCCTCACACAGGGCCACTAGGCTGATTCAGACACATCCTTTTCCAAAGCAATTAAGCAAAGAGCCACAAGTGATGCCCATTCATTTCCATTTCAAAACTGTTTTCTTCAAGATTCACAAAGGGGTGGCCTGAGGCAAAGACCTTCCTGACTTCATGGCAACAGAACAATAAGTTAACAAATCCCAATGCAGGGTTTCTCCACTGAGACTTTACTAGTCACAATGATATCTGAGTTTTCTGAGATGCTTGCCATTCCCTTCAGCTATCCAGTACATGGCCATGTCACAGAGCTTGGAGGTGGTACATATCTTGGACAAAAAACCATGAGCCTATTCTGGAGCCTGTCCAGAATTCAGGAAGAAAACAGGAACTTTGGAAGTTAGTAGGTGTTGCCCATCGAAAAGGCAACCAGCAGTCCTTTCCAAAAATGGGCAGAATGAATGCTGGGAAGCTTTCTCCTAGATAGGATACATCCATTTATGCATTCTCTTTTCTATTGTGTACAACCAAGGACACGGTGTGATACACAGACACAGAAACATTCGCCTTGTCAAAGGACATTATAGAAACAGTCCACTCTAAACCAAACAAACCGCCTTTCCTACCTATTCTCAGAACTTGAGACAAAACCACAAACTCACACCCACACTCAAAAAGGCACCTCCATCCCCCAAGAAAGTATGTGACTATCCAGAGTGTCCTATGACTGGTGGGTCATAGTATGTTCCTTTGAAATGGCCTGTACTGTCTCAGATCTGGTCTCCTTGTCCATCTCTGTGAAGTTGTATGGAGCCTGTGCTGACCACTACCTGCTTTCTCAGGAAAGGCCCGTCTTCAGAGCTCTACTTGCATTTGGTCATCCTCAAACCATTAGGTACCAAGAGAGACAGACTCTCTCCTTGGTAAATCCAAACAAGTGAGCCCACTGGGAATGGGACTGGGACTGGCTCTGTGTGCCTGGCTTCCTGGATGCCAAGTTCAGAGAGTTACATCACTGAAGAAGTGAGGTAGGTCAATTCCTACAGGAAGGGAATGAGGTCACTGCCTTGGCAACCACTTCGTCCTAACAGTTGCTTCCAAGGGTACATTGTGATGGAGGCTGCCCCTACTTCCTGTGACACTTTCAGAAGTTAGAATGGTATATCAACCATTGACACCCAGGAGAAGCTCTCCACACAGGGTTGGTTTTTGTCCTTCGTCTTTATATCAATAGGAGAGAGGCTGATTCAGACATATCCCTTCATCCTGACCTGGTTGTTTGCCATGAAAGATGACTTTTGCTCCCTCAGGTTTTTCATAGCTGCCTACATCTTCTCCAGGGATCATTTATGCATCAACGTTTGAGGTTCTCGGCAGGTGGAAGATCCCCTACATTCCTGTATTGTAAGACCTACTCTGTCCCTGCTCTTTTGTAAATTTAGATTGAGGGAACAGTGTATGGTTAGGGTTAATAACATATTCTATTTGGGTAAGGAAACTTTCTGCAGGATAAATAATGGTATTGGGAACCTGCAATATTCACAAGAATATACAGGTGAAATATAAGTATGAAACCTGAAATCTAGGTACGATTTGAAGCCCAAAAGGGCATTGAGGCCTTTAGTGGGATACTTAGCTTTGAATTATGTTCTGCACAGTTGTCTCAGATAAATCAATATGCAATGGCAGAGGACCTTGTACCTTGGATGATTAAATGTCCTAGAGAACATCCAGTCAAAAAAGGAATAGTGGTCAGGAATAGAAAGGTAGTCAGTAGGTTTAGAAAAAAAGAGTGAGTATAGGATTTGAACAAAAGGTTCATTAGCAATAGGGATTCGGGTAGAGAGTGAACGTAAATATGAACACATATGAAGAGTCAGTCACAGTGATGAACTGGGGAAAATATGTAGGAAAGCAGATATCAATAGAGACATTAGGAAATCAGGCAAAGTATAATGTGAGTGATAGTGTTAGACATTTTCAACATGGTTGAGGTTGAATATATAATCTTAGGAAGACAGACATATGTAGTCACCAATAGGATTGACATTTGAGAGCATTAGGCAACCTGGACATGGTTGTTTTTAGTAATCCATTCTCACTTTCCATTTTGCTTTGGTGAAAGGTTAATAAAATAGGCACTTGTCACTTCCTGTTTTTCTGTATGCTTAAGAAAACACTGTTGAAATCCTGAGAACTGTTTGCTAATTTTGTTCACAGAATATGCTATCCCCAACTGCCAAACTGCAGAATATACTCCCGCACCCGGTTGCACGCAAACTGCACACTCGCCCTGACCCATCAATAAATTTCCCTCCCTGCCCTCTCCAAGGAAAGTATCTAAGCTCTGTTAAAGCTGTTCTCAGGGCTCTCTGCTCGATTAAAGTGAGCTCTGAGCCCCAGCATGCTGGACCCCCAATAAACTCTGCTGTGGCTGAGTGAAAATGGTATACTGTTCTGTACTTAAAAGATGCGTTCTTTTGCTTGCCTCTGCATAAAGATAGTCAGTTGCTGTTTGCTTTCGAGTGGGTAGACCCAGAAACTGGAACGTCTTGTCAACTAACTTGGACTAGACTCCCACAGGGGTTCAAAAACTCCCCCACTCTCTTTGATGAAGCCCTTCACAGAGATCTCAAAAACTTCAGAACTACGCACCCCGAAGTCACCCTAATTCAATATGGCAGCCAACACCAAGGAAAACTGTGAGTCTCCGACCCAAGCACTATTATCTGAGCTTGCTCAATTTGGGTATAGAGCTTCGGCCAAAAAGGCCCAAATTTGCCAGCAAGAGGTAATCTTCCTGGGGTATTCCCTTAGGCGCGGTAAATGATGGCTCACTGACCCCAGGAAACAAAACGTTGTGAAGATACCTACCCCATGTTACAGGAGACAACATAGAGAGTTTCTTGGGACTGCTGGCTTTCGTAGGTTATGGACCTGGGTTTGTGTTCTTAGCTGCTCCTTTATACTTGCTGTTAAATGAGAATGTCCAATTCCAATGGACCCTTGAGCACCGGCAAGCTTTTGGTAACATCTAAGAACACTGACACTGAACTCCTCATTTCACTGAGCCCAGCCTGCAATTTCAGAAAGCCCTACACTACGTTAAAAATGTATATCAACTCAATCATCTTGGTTCGAAGAAACTGCAGGCATTCCTGAAGGATCAAGAACAGAGTTTTAGACTAACTCACTCACAGTGAAAGGAAATAACTGAACGGGTAAAGCCTGTCGGTTCTGTCAATTGGTTAAAGCTTACCCTTCCAAGCTTCCTGCAGGAAAGCATTTACGAGGAACCAGACCAGGACAATTGTGGGAAGTGGACGTTACTGAAATTAAGCCAGCAAGGTATGGACTTAAATATCTCCTAGTCTTTGTAGATACATTTTCAGGATGGATTAAAGCCTTTCCCACAAAAAAAAAAAAAAAAAAAAAAAAAAAAAAAACCGGCACAAATGGTGGTCAAGAAGATCCTGAAAGATATTTTTCAAAGACACGGCCTTCCTAATGTAATATGGGCTGATAATAGAACGGCATTCATGGGCCAGGTAAATCAGGGGTTAGCCAGGACCCTGGGGATTAATTGAAAGTTACATTGTTCTTATAGACCCCAGAGCTTAGGACACGTAAAAAAATTAAATAGAACCATTAAAGAGACCTTAACAAAATTAAGGTTAGAGATCAGCATAAAAGATTAGACTATGCTCCTGCCTTATGCACCGTTTCATGCAAGAAATGCTCCCTTTGTTTCTTTGTGTAACCTCACCCCCTATGAATTCTCTATGGGGCCCCTCCTCCAGTAAGGGACCTAACCCCAACTCGAAGACCTTATCCACATGGCGAATACACAATCTGAAAGGGTTACCAGTCTTTTCCAGTCTCCAGCCAGAGTCTGGACAGGCCACAGGTTTGAGACTTGAGGCATGGATCCAGGAAGTGATTCCGTCTACTTTTGCCGCTGTAGGTGTTCTAAGTAGCACTTGGTATGCTCCTGTCCAGCGGGATTTCAGGGATGACACCTGATGTCATCTTATTTAGATAAAGTCTCTTACTTGATATCGATTTGGAGTCCCCTCGTCCCCAGGATGGTAGGCAGTGGCCAGGTGTTTCAACAGGTATCACTGAGTTCTTTTGAGATCTTTTAGTCTGTCAAGCAAGGGGGTGTGGAAGGGATCATTAAGTCTTAGAGTTGGGGTTAGGTCCCTTACTGGAGGAGGGACACCATAGAGAATTTCATAGGGGGTGAGGTTACACAAAGAATCAGAGGGAGAATTTCTTGCATGAAACAGTGCATAAGGTAGGAGCATAGTCCAATCTTTTATGCTGGTCTCTAAGCTTAATTTCTTTAAGGTCTCTTTAATGGTACTATTTATTTTTTACCTGTCCTGAGCTCTGGGGTCTACAAGCACAATGTAACTTCCAATTAATATCCAGGGTCCTGACTAACCCCTGACTTACCTGGGCCATGAACGCCGGTCCATTATCAGACCCTATTACCTTAGGCAGGCCGTATATTCAAAAATATCTTTCAGGATATTCTTGACCATCATTTGCGCCATTGATTTTTATTTTGTGGGAAAGGCTTCAATCCATCCTGAAAATGTATCTACAAAGACTAGGAGATATTTAAGTCCATACCTTGCTGGCTTAATTTCAGTAAAGTCTAGTTCCCAGAATTGTCCTTGTCTGGTTCCTCGTAAGTGCTTTCCTGCAGGAAGCTTGGAAGGGTAAGCATTAACCAATTGACAGACCCGACAGGCTTTTGTTACCCGTTCAGATATTTCCTTTCGCTCTGAGTTGGTTAATCAAAAACTCTGTTGTTGATCCTTCAGGAATGCCTGCAGTTCCTTTGAACCAAGGTGAGTGAGTTGATGTACATTTTTAAAGTAGTGTAGGGCTTTCTGTAATTGAAGGCTGGGCTCAGTGAAGTTGAGGAATTCAGTGTCAGTGTCCTTAGATGTTATCAAAAGCTTGCTGGTGCTCAAGGGTCCATTGGAATTGGGCATCCTCATTTAACAGCGGGTATAAAGGAGCAGCTAAGAACAAAAACCCAGGTATCCATACCTGCAAATGCCAGTAGTCCCAAGAAACTCTGAGTTGTCTCCTGTCAGATGAGTTTGGTATCTGCCCAACGGTTTGTTTTCTGGGCTCAGTGAGCCATCATTTACCGCCCATAAGGGAATACCCTGGAAAATTACTTCTTGCCGGCATATTTGGGCATTTTGGGCAGAAGCTCTATCACAAGTTGAGCAAGCTCGGATAACAGTTCTTGGGTTGCAACTCACAGTTTTTCTTGGTGTTGTCTGCCAGTAGCAGGATATCCACATATTGAATCAGGGTGACTTCGGGGTATGTAGTTCTGAAGTTGTTGAGATCTCTGTGGAGGGCTTCATCAAAGAGAATGGGGGAGTTTTTGAACCCCTGTGGGAGTCTACTCCAAGTTAGTTGACCAGATGTTGCAGTTTCTGGGTGTACCCACTGGAAAGCAAACAGCAACTGACTATCTTTATGCAGAGGCAAGCAAAAGAAAGCATCTTTTAAGTCCAGAACAGTATACCATTTTCACTCAGCAACAACAAAGTGTTTATTGTGGCTACAGCATACTGGGGCTCAGAGCTCACTTGAGTAGAGCAGAGAGCCCTGAGAACAGCTTAATCAGAGCTTATATACTTTTTTGGATAGGGCAGGGAGGGAAATTTATTGATGGATCAGAGCGAGTGGGCGGTTTGGTACAAGCGGGTGAGGGAGTAAAATCCTCAGTTTGGCAGTTGGGGACAGCACATTCTGGGAACAAAATTAGCAAACAGTTCTCAGATTTCAACAGTGTTTTGTTAAGCATACAGAAAAACAGGTAGTGACAAGTGCTAATTTTATTAACCTTTCACCAAACCGAAATGGAAACTGAGCATGGATTACTAAAACAACCATGTCCAGGTTGCCTAATGCTCTCAAATGTCAATCCTATTTGTTACTACATATTTGTTTCTTCCAAAGATTATATATTCAACCTCAACCATGTTGAAAATGTCTAATCCTATCACTCACTTTATACTTTGCCTGAGTTCCTAATGTCTCTATTGATATCTGTATTCTTAGATATTTTCCCCAGTTCATCATTGTGACTGACTCTTCACTTGTGCTGATATTTATGTTCACTCTCTACCCAAAACATGATTGCTAAAGAACTTTTGGTCTAAATCCTGTACTCACTCTTTTTTCTAAACCTACCAACTATCTTCCTAATCCTACCATCTATCCCTTTTATACGGGAAGTTCTCTTCTACATTCAATCATCCAAGGCACAAGGTCCTATTGATTTATCTCGGACATCTGTGCAGAACCTAATTCAATGCTAAGTATCCCAAACAAGGGCCCAATGCCCTTCTGGACTTCAAATCTTACCTTGATTTCTGTTTTCATAATTATATTGAAAGTTTAATGAAATAGTGGTCACCAAGGAACTGACTTCATTCAGTTCCTAAAGGAATTGACCTACCTCACTTCTTTGGTCATGGAACTCTCTGAACTTGGGTTCCAGGAAGACAGGAACACACAGCCAGTCCCAGTCCCAGTCCCAGTGGGCTAACTTGTTTGGATTTTCCAAGGACAGAGTCTGTCTGTTTTGCTACCTACTGATGTGAGGATGGCCAAAAGTGAGGAGAGCCTTTCCTGAGAAAGCATGTAGTGGTCAGCACAGGCTCCTAACAACTTCACCGATTTGGACAAGAACAGCAAATCTGAGACAGGACAGGCCATTTTGGGGGAACATAGAATGGCCCACCAGTCAGAGGACACTGTGGATAGTCACAGACTTATTCGGGGGAAGGAGGTGCCTTTTTCAGTGTGGGTGTGAGTTTGTAGTTTTGTCTCATGTTCTGAGAATAGGTAGGAAAGGCGGTTTGCTTGGTTTGGAGTGGACTGTTTCTAGAAAGTCCTTTGAGAAGGTGAGTGTTTCTGTGTCTGTGTAACCCACTGTGTCCGTGGTTGTACACATTGGAAAAGAGAATGCATCAATGGATGTGTCCTGTCTAGTAGAAAGCTTCCCAGCATTCCTCCTACCCATTTTAGGAATGGACTGTAGGTTGCCTTTTCGATGTGCAACACCTACTATCTTCCTAAGTTCCTGTTTTCTTCCTGAATTCTGGCCACTCTCCAGAATAGGCTCATGGTTTTGGGTCCAAAATATGTACCACCTCCAAACTCTGTGACATGGCCATGTAATGGATAGCTGAAGGGAATGGCAAGCATCTCAGAAAACTGAGATATCAGTGTGACCAGGAAAGTCTCAGTGGATAAACCCTGCTTTGGGCCTTTTGCTTACCTATTGTTCTGTTGCCCTGAATGTCAGGAAGGACTTGGCCTTAGGCCACCCCTTTGTGAAGTCTGAAGAAAACAGTTTTCAAATGGAAATGAATGGGCCTCACCAATGGCTCTTTGCTTAATTGCTTTGGAAAGGGATGTGTCTGAATCAGCCTCTTGGCCCTGTGTGAGGCTGTGGCTTAGATTATCAGCACCTGATGGATCTAAAGAAAGATCCAATGTGTGAATCCAAAACCAAAATGGTAAAAAGATCAGTATTGTGGATGAAGTCTCTTGCCTTCCTCTGTTAGGTTCCTGACCTCCATCAAGAGAGTATAGGGATTTTTTTGGTCAAATGAGTTCTTCCAATCCCTGCAGAGGTGCTGGGGCTTAATCATGACTCAAAATCACATAAGGAATCTATACCTGACAGTCAGTAAGCCTCAAATTGGAGAAGCAAAGCAGTATTAATGGCAGAACTATGTGATCGATCCTGGTTCACAGGAAGGGTGTCCAGGCCACCCTGAAGTTAGGCAAATGAGGGGCAAGGGAGCTTATTTTGGACACTCTTTTGGGCTGTGCCATTTAAGGAAACATCCAGCCAGAGGTTATGATGAGTGACTCTATGGAAGAAGATGAGGGCCATATGGGATTGCTTTGGTTTTAATTGTGGTCACGTGTGTGGCTGTTGGAAGAGATGACTGGGTGCACCTTGGCTTAAACACTGGTTTGATTCTCCTCAGAGACTGAGTTCTGTAACTGACCTCAGAATAGTAATTGCTTTGGAAATGGATATGTCTTAATCAGCCTCTTGGCCCTGTTTGAGCCTGCAGCTTAGATTATCAGCTCCAGATGGATCTAAAGAAAGATCCCATGTGTGCATCCAAAACCAAAATGGCCAAAAGAGCAGTCATTGTGGATGAAGTCTCTCGCCTTCCTCTGTAAGGTTCTGAAAGAATAAAAGAAATTAAAATTGAAATGTAAAGAACCAGGTTTTGTAAATTTTCCAAGCTGCACTCAGCAGCTGAAATTCCTGTGGCAGTTAGGACAATTCCTGGATCTGCACATTAGATGTGTGTTGAAATCTTTCCTGACCACCTGGTTACTTAACAACCCCTTTCTCAGAAACCGTGCAGCTCGCCACGTATACATCTCAGGGCTTCAACCAATCAGTTTAAATGTATACCCCTTCTCAGGGCTGACCAATCACCCCCTGCCCGACCTGTTCCCGCCAATGAATGTGCCAATCATGTTTTAGAGTTGTTATTTGATTTTCCCGCGGTATATGATGATTTGCTAAAGGAGGCTATGATGTATGAAAAGTCCCTGCCCTCTCTAAAGAATGTATATAAACTCTGCTCAAGTTGTTCTCGGGGCTCTTTTTTCTTTGCTCCTCTGAAGTGAGCCCTGAGCTCCAGCATGCTGGATCCCCAATAAACCCTTTGGTGTTGCATGAGAAAGCCTGTTGGTCTTCTTTTCCTCCGATGTTCACCCCACCTTTCCATCTGGAGGCCCCAGGTGAATACCAGGTGAAATATCTGGCGCAGCGGACGAAAGACCCCAAGGGACTTCACTCGGGGTAAGTAAGGCACCTCTTTTTGGTTTTGGGTTTCAGGTTAGGGCTTGGCAAAGTGGCTGTCAGTGAAGAGCATTAGCTTTCTCTGACGGTGGCTGACAGACATGTCACAGAACTGCAGGCCACGTCTCTGTGGGACACTTCAGAAAACGAAGGAAATCAAGGAATAGTAGTTTCCTCAACTCGGTTATCTTTTGCTTCAAAATTCGGTTTGCCAGCCCATCAGGTTTTGCCGGCTACTCAGTTTTGTTCATTGTCCGAACTCATGTTGAGTTTACTGTCTGTCTTTGTCTTCGACTCATGTTAAACGTTTATTCTTTGTCTTTGTGTTGCGTTTGTGTCTTCACTGTCCCTGTTTGAGTAACTCCCATTATGGGAAAATGCACTTCCATGCTTCTGTCCCTGACCCTTGATCATCCACTCAAGGGCCCAGAATCTTTATTTTTCAGTAAAATGCCGGACCTGGCAGACTCTCTGTGCTTCAGATTGGCCCATCCTCAAAGTCGGGTGGCCCCCAGAAGGATCCTTCCACTTCCCTCAAATCCGAAAAGTCAGAGATATTGTCTTTCAGCTGGCGCCATGTGGCCACCCACCTCAACAGCCATATACCCCTTCCTCCAGGATCCTATCATTCAAACATTCCGCTCCTCACCTTCTTCCCTCCATTCTCCCTGAGTCACAAAACTGGACACTCCTCCCCTTCCTTATCCTCTACCCTCTTTTCCCAACACCCAACATGTTCCTGATGATCCTTCCACTGCTGACTCAGCCTCTCCACCGCTAGAGGCAATTGGGCCAGACCCAAGCCCTCCAGGGGATTTCCCCACAGCCGCAGCAGCCCCTCCTCCCCTGGAGGAAGCTTTGCAACCTAAAGGAACCCGCCGGCGACAGATAATAGAAAACTCGGAAGCCACTGTGATGCTCTTTCTCCGTACCTATGGGCCCATAAACCGACCCAACTGGGACCCCAACACCTTTGAAGGTAGGTAGCATCTGTCCACTTATCGCCGGGTTCTAACAGCGGGCCTCCGAGCGGCCTCCAGAGGGCCAACTAATTTGGCCAAGGTAAAAGAGATTATCCAAGGGCCTAATGAGTCTCCCTCTATGTTTCTGTAGAGAATTATGGAAGCATATAGGAAATATACTCCTTTTGATCCTCAGGCATGGGAACAAAAGACATCTGTTGCAATGGCCTTAATCGAGCAGGCTGCCCTAGATATTAAGAGAAAGTTACAACGTCTAGATGGTTTACAAGATATGACCTTAAGAGATTTAGTCAGAGAAGCTGAGAAAGTATATTATAAGAGAGAAACTGAGGAGGAATGGGAACAGAGGAGAGAGAAGGAAAGGGAACAAAAGGAGGATGAAAGGAGCAAAAGGCAGACTATAGCATTGGCTAAGTTTCTGGTCAGAGCAGCAAATAGGCCAGAAGTTAAAAAGCACGGAGACAGGAATGGATACATGGGCCCTTGCCAAAGGCTGCCCCTGTCCTCAGATCAATGTGCCTACTGTAAAGAAAAAGGACACTGGGCCAAAGAGTGCCCCAAAAAGAAGCAGAGATGCCAGACCGCCGTGCTGACTCTAGAAGAGGACTAGAAAAGTCAGGGATTGAATCTCCTCCCCGAGCTCAGGGTAACATTTGAATTGGCGGGGACCCCAGTGAACTTTAAAGTGGATACAGGAGTAGTATACTCAGCCTTTAAGACCCCACTGGGCCCCCTATCAAATAAATGGTCGCTTGTTCAAGGGGCTAATGGCAGTAATAATGGGCTTGGACAACTAAGAGGACAATGGACCTAGGAAATGGAAGAGTCCACCACTCTTTCCTAGTAATCCCAGAATGCCCGGCCCCATTGATGGACAGGGATCTGCTTACCAAACTCCAGGCTAGAATAACCTTTAACACTGATGGTCCCCAATGGAGTTTCTAAAGCCTTCAGTAAAAACTCCCATAGGCACTGCTTTGACTATGTCCATAGAAGATGAACATCCACTCTTCGTGTGCCCTAGAACTGATCAAACAGGCAAACTATCCCAGAAATTGATAAAAGATTATCCTAATGCCTGGGCAGAAACTGCTGGGTTAGGTCTAACAATAAAAAAAACCTCCAATATTAGTAGAATTAAAAGCCTCTACCTCACCAATCAGTGTTAAACAATATCCTCTAATCAAAGAAGCTAAGGATGGGATAAGGCCCCATATTCAGAAATAATTGGCCCTTGGGTTACTAAGGCCCTGTCAATCGGTCTAGAATACGACCCTGCTACCAGTAAGAAAGCCAGGAACTGGGGACTACCGTCCTGTTCAAGACCTAAGAGAGATCAACAACAGAGTGCAGGATATTCACCTCACGGTACCCAATCCATATAATTTGCTTACCACTCTGAATCGGGAGTGGGAATTGTACACTGTGATGGACTTAAAAGATGCTTACTTCTGTTTGCCCCTACATAAGGACAGTCAGTTGCTGTTTGCTTTCGAGTGGATAGACCCAGAAACAGGAACATCTGGCAAACTAACCTGGATTAGACTCCCACAGGGGTTCAAAAACTCCCCCACTCTCTTTGATGAACCCCTCCACAGGGACCTCAATGACTTCAGAACTGCACACCCCAAAGTCACCCTACACCAATATGTGGATGATCTGCTACTGGCAGCTGACACCAAGGAGAACAATGAGTCTGGGACCCAAGCTCTATTATCCGAGCTTGCTTGGCTTGGATATTGGGCTTCTGCCAAAAAGGCCCAAATTTGTCAGCAAGAAGTAATCTTCCTGGGTTATTCTCTTAGTGGTGACAAATGATGGTTCACTGAGCCCAGAAAACGAACCTTTGTGCAGATACCGCCCCCATCTAATGAGAGACAACTCAGAGAGTTTCTTGGGACTGCCGGCTTATGCAGGTTATGGATTCCTGAGTTTGTGTCTCTGGCTGCCCCTTTATACCCGCTGATAAAGAGGGATGCCCACTTCCCATGGACCCCTGAGCACCAACTAGCTTCAGATAATGTCAAAAAAAGGTGCTGCTATCTGATTCGGCCTTAGCACTCTCAGATGTAGAAAAACCCTTCACTCTCTACATCGAAGAAAAGAAAGGAATAGCACGGGTTTTGCTCACTCAGACTTTGGGACCTTGGAAAAGGCCGGTAGAATACTTATCAAATAAACTGGACCCAGTGGCTAGTGGGTGGCCCCATTGCTTAAGAGCTATAGCAGCGGCAGCTCTTCTAATAACAGATGCTCATAAATTAATATTGGGACAGAAGCTAATGATTATAGCCCCCCATGCCCTGGAGAATATCATGTGTAAGCCTCCAGAGAGGTGGCTATCAAACTCCAGAATAAACCACTACCAGAGCCTCTTGCTTGACAAAGACAGAATAACACTGGGACCCCCTGCTCCACTCAACCCGGCTAAGATGCTGCCAGAAGGATCATCAGGACCCGTCGCTCATGAGTGTCAACACATACCGGCAGAGGAAACCAGTATACAACGAGACTTGAAGGATCAGCCACTGCCTTGCCCTGAAGTTGTATGGTTTATGGAGGGCAGCAGCTTCCTCCAAGACGGTAAGCGGCAAGCTGGAGCAGCAGTAGTTAGCAAAACTAATGTCATCTGGTCCTCTGGTCTCCCAGAAGGGATATCAGCCGAAAAAGCAGAACTGATTGCCCTTATGAAAGCATTGGTACTAGCAACATTCAAAAGTGCCACCATATACACTGATAGCCGCTATGCATTTGCCACTGCAAATGTGCAAGGGGCTATTTACCAACAAAGGTGGCTATTAACCTCTGCTGGGAAAGAAATAAAGAACAAAGATGAGATCCTCCACCTTCTCTCAGCAGTGCAGGGCCCTAAGGACCTAGCTATAGTGCACTGTCCAGGACACCAGAAGGGAAACGACGCCATGGCGGTTGGAAACAGAAGGGCAGATGAGGAAGCTTAATTGGCAGCCCTAAACAGAGTGACTCTGTTAACTTTTTCCACTCCGGGGGGGGGGGGGACAACAATCAGGAGACTTGGCCGCACTGGAACATTCAGGCAACTTATCATCTGAGGAGACAGATACAGAACTCTGGGAACTACAGAGCCAAGTTTACAATTTCCAAAAGCCCACTTTTATGTCAAAGACGTACACCAGCTCACCCAATTAGACTCAAAGAAGTTATACGCACTCTTAAAGGACCGAAGAAAGGGCTTATTATTGACTGACTCACAGAGGAAATAAATAGCTGCACAGGTGACTAGAGCTTGTCAAGTTGGCCAATTAGTTCATACTTACCCATCCAAGCTTCATGCAGGGAAGAGCTTACGAGGAACCAGACCAGGACAATTCTGGGAAGTGAACTTTACTGAAATTAAGCCAGCAAGGCATGAACATAAATATCTCCTAGTCTTTGTAGATACTTTTTCAGGATGGTTCGAAGCCTTCCCCATGAAGAAAGAAACGGCTAAGATGGTGGTCAAAAAGATCCTAGAAGTCATTTTCCAAGGTTCAGCCTGCCTAAAGTAATAGGGTCCGATAACAGACCGGCATTCGTGGCCGAGGTAAGTCAGGGATTTGCCAGGACCCTGGGGATTAATTGAAAATTACACTGTGCTTATAGACTCCAGAGCTCAGGACAGGTAGATAGGATGAATAGAACCATCATAGAGACCTTAACGAAATTAAGCTTGGAGACCGGCATAAAAAATTGGACTATGTTCCTACCTTATGCACTGTTTTGTGAAAGAAATACCCCTTCTGCCTCTTTGTGTAACCTCACCCCTTATGAAATTCTCTATGAGCCCCTCCTCAAGTAAGGGATTTAACCCCAACACTGAGACGTAATGATTCCTTTCACACCCTCTTGCTTGACAGACTTAAAGCCCTTGAACAAATCCAGCACCCAGCGATACCTGTGGAAACAGTTGGCCTCTGCTAATCAGCCTGGAGATGAGGGAACCCCACATCGATATTAAGTGGGAGAGTTTATCTACGTGAGACGGCATCAGGTGTCATCCCTGGAACCCCACTGGAAAGGCCCATACCAGGTGCTGCTTATAACACCCACAGTGGTGAAAGTGGATGGGATCACTTCCTGGATCCATGCCTCCCACTTCATGCCTGCACCCTGTACAGACTCTGGCTGGAAACTGAAACAGACTGTTAACCATCTGAAGTTGCGTATCCATCCTGTGGGTAGGGCTATGGATTCGTCCCCTGACCACCAGCAGTCCTAATCCCCATCAGCCTGTTCAGCCACAATGGAAAGTTATAAATCCTACTGGGCAAGTAGTGTGGTCTATTTCACATACAGCCACCTTATGGACTTGGTGGCCATCTCTCCACCCGGACATTTGTCAGCTTGCCATAGGCCTCTCTGGCTAGGATCTCCCTGACATAGAGGACCCCTCACAGATCCCACTCAAACCCAAACCAGTGCAACATAGACCACCTTACCCCATGAATTATGGATGTCATCTCCCCCAGCTCAGGTGTAAACTAGCCAGTCTTGACTATTATGTGTGCCCACCTGATTTCCAAAGTCACAAACAGGCCCAAACCTGTGGAGGACCCAGTGACTTTTATTGTAGATCTTGTGGTTTTGAACAAACGGAAGCTGCATGGTGGAACCCAAATTCCCCAGACAGCATGATTTGGGTGGGATAAAATGACACCTGAATTGATCCCAAGAAATGTGCCACTAGCCAAGTGGTATCAAAAACTCGCTTTGGAAAGAATAGTCAATGTTACCTTCTCAATATAACCTTCACTTCCAAAGAAAGGGGCTACCCCAGAACAACATGGCCTATGGGAAATACGTGGGGAATGTGATATTATATTTATGGCCCCAGTTATGACTTTGGTCTGTGGTTCACCATCTGGCTTAAAAAGAAAGAAAATCCCACAGCAATAGGGCCCAATCCCCTCAAGCTAGGAATTAAGCCTCCTAAAACTCCCATGCCTAGATCTACCAGAACCTCTCTACCATCTCATACTTCCCGGTTTCCATCTTTGCCTACTTCCCCAGTCCAAAGTACAGCTGACTTCTCCCCTGCGAAATAATTAAAGAAACCTTTATGGTACTGAACTCCACACAGTCAGAACTCATTGCATTTCAGCCCAGGTATTTGACAGCTCTGTAAATTATTGTGTAATGGTGCAGATACTCCGCAGGGTGCTCTATCATGATGCAGAATCATTTGAAGGTCTACTAGGGGAACAAACAACCCGATTTTGCTGGGAGCCATTGTCCCTTATTCTAGGGATAGGAGCTGCTGCAGGAGTGGGTACGGAAACAGCTGCTATAATCCATGGGCACAACAATTTGCCCAATTAGAAACATCAATAGATCAAGACTTGAAGACATTAGAGATCTCCATCACAGCGCTGCAGGAATCCTTAACCTCTCTCTCTGAAGTTGTTTTACAGAACAGGGGAGGACTAGACTTCCTCTTCATGAGGGAGGGGGGCCTCTGTGCGGCACTGAGAGAAGAATGTTGTTTTTATGCTGACCAGTATGGTCAAGGTATAAAAACAACATTGTTAGTTCATACTGGAGTTGCAAAATAATCCATGAGTAAATTAAGTAAATACCTTGAATAGTGCCAGAGAGAAAGGGAGATTCAACAAGGGTGGTTTGAGTCATGGTTTACACAGTACCCCTGGTTAACTACACTCCTCTCAGACTTAGCTGGACCCCTGATCATCCTTATGGTGTTGCTAACTGTGGGACCTTGTTTGCTTAACCGCATAGTTTCCTTATTCCAGGCTCAGATTGGGTAGGTAAAACTCATGGTAATCAGACAGAAATGTGCTCCACTGGCAGAAATAGAATGTGAGACCCCACAATAATTATGATTTATTACTTTTAAGATTAAAAGTAGTCAGAAAAAAGAGTGAGAAATGAAAGAATATAATAAATTGAAATTGAAATGTAAAGAACCAGGTTTTGTGAATTTTCCAAGCTGCACTTAGAACCTGAAATTCCTGTGGCACTTAAGACAAGTCCCATATCTTCCTATTAGATGTGTCTTGAAATCTTCCCTGACAAGCTAGTTACTTAACACCCCTTCCCAGAAACCATGCAGATCTGCACGTATACATCTCAGGGCTTCAACCAATCAGTTTAAATGTATACCGCTTCTCACGGCTGACCAATCACCCGCTGCATGACCTGTTCCCGCCAATGAATGTGCTAATCATGTTTTAGAGTTTTATTTGATTTTGCCACGGTATATGATGAATTTCTAAAGGAGGCTATGATGTATGTAAAAACCCTGCCCTCTCTAAAGAATGTATATACACTCTGCTCATGTTGTTCTCGGGGCTTTTGGTTCTTTGCTCCTCTGAAGTGAGCTCTGAGCCCCAGCATGCTGGACCCACAATAAACCCTTTGCGGTGGCATGAGACAGTCTCTTGGTGGTGTTTTCCTACGACGTTTGTCTGACCTTTTCAGTTCCTGACTTCTATCAAGTGAGAATAGGGATCCTTTGGGTCAAAAGAGTTCTTCAAAGCCCTACAGTGGATAGCCCATAGGTGCTTGGGTTTTCTCGTCACTCCAAATCACATAAAGACAATTTGAGGCCTACTGACAGTCAGTAGGCCTCAAATTGGAGAAGCAGAGCAGTATTAATGGCAGGGCTATTTGATCATTCCTGGTTCAAAAGAAGGATGTACAGGCCACCCTAACTTTAGGAAAATGAGGGGCAAGGGAGCTTATTTTGAACACTGTCTTGGGCTGCACCTCTCATGGAAACTTCCTGCCAGAGGTTATGCTGAGTGTCTATGTGGAAGAAGATGAGGCCCATGTTGGAGTGTTTTGATTTTAATTGCGGTCATTTGTGTGGCGGTTGGAAGTGATGACTGGGTCCTCCTGGGCCTAAACTCCGGTGTGATTCCCCTTAGAGACTGAGTGGTGGAACTGACCTCAGAGAAGTGCTGCCATGAATTGTGTTGAGATTTTAGGAGGCCACACATGAGAGTCGCCCTTGGAAAATGCGATCAGTGTCGCTTTCCACAGAGACTGGGAATCTCAGCCAGGATATCACATGATTTTATTCTGAAAGACTTGGCAACCATAGTTGAGAGTCAAAACACACATGGACCTCACATTGTAGACCTCAACGTGCCTGGCTTTATGTGACCTTTTGGCCAATCTTTGGGAAGCCTTGCCTGTGAGAGTTCTCCAGATCTTTCATTGAAATGAGCTTTCTCACCATTTAAGGGTTCCTAAATGAATTGAAACCCACAGTGCCTCCGACTTCATCCTTGAAAAATGGCTATATAAATACCATTAAATTTTTGCAATTCCAATGACCTGGTGGCACTGGAGAAACTTTGGATGTCCTGTTGCTGATCATGAGTATACCAGAGAGTGCCTTGATTGACTGGGTTTCCTGAAAACGGTGTAGAACAGAGATGCCTGTAAGTTGGATCCTGCTGACTAGTGGGCCTAGAGAAGTGGTGGGCATATGTGTGATAAAACATCTGTGGTAGGGCAATGAGGACCTACCATAGGATTCCAAATGGCTTGTGACTGACATGGTGCAGCCAGCAGATCTTTCTATGTAAAGGCATCTTTATATATGGAGAGGTTTCAAGGCAATATTCAGAATCAGCTTGCTATGTTCAAGGGGGCAAACTATGTTGGATAGAAACCTGGTTGGTGCATTCTCCTGCAGAACCTGACCCACAACACGTGACAGAAGTTCAACCAGCACTGTGTCCCAGTTGAGCTCCATGTATTTGTTGAAGCAAATACCAAACTGCCAGTGCAGGAGCAAGAAACACAATGAAGAGTTGAAGAGCAACAAATGACTATACAGTCCACACGGGGAGACACTTAGCCCCCAGTGGCCACAGTATACCTACAAAGAGAGAATTCAGCTCTGCTCCCTCATTTTCATTGGAATATTACAATTTATGTTTTCCAGGTCACATAGATGCTGACCCAGCTTTGATCGTCTCACTAGAAAGGAAGAAAAAGCTCCTGACAACAACGTACATTTCATGTCCCCAAACTCAGAGGCAGTTTCTCAAGAAGACTTTAGGCCAGCAGAGCTCCATGATTGTGGAGTGTTTACCCTGTCCCTTACATTTGAAACTCCACTACCACCTCCATGGTTGTGAACTCCTGATCATATTTCATTCCAGATATGTATTTACAGATTTTCTAACTCTTCTCCTCTAATTGTGTCCTACTTGGGGCGAAGGTAATGTCAAGGCATTGTTCTGGATGAAAGTGGGAAGATTTTTGAGTAGCACATATTTGCACACACATTGGATTCATTTTCAAATTTTCCATTCGAAATACTGAAATCATGACACTATCTCATACCCTACTAGCCTCTGACTACTAATCCTAATATGATGGAGAAAAATAACCCAAACAGAATACAAATACAAGCAGTTCAGAGGAGGCATGGTGTATAGTTGGACTTGCCTTTTGCATGATAAACGGTAGGTGTTATAAATCTAGTCAATTTTTAATTAAAATACTTCTCCATGTGTTTTTAAAATTAACAAATATGTGAATTTCTGTATCCTTTCTCTGTAGCCTATTCATCACATGTATATTTATATGCACTTATAGAATCCTACCTGGTATCATAGGTACATTTTTGTGAGGTGGCTGACTTGGCAGATACCAATGTGAGAAGAGATCACTCGTCCTAAACGCTTTTGGAACTGAAAATTCCACCTATAGGGGAGCTTCCTAGTAGAACAACATTATACATAAACTCATGTTAAGTAAAATAAATATTTTTGCATGTGTGGATGATATATATTTAATGATGAAGTTCTACTGGCATATATATTGGTACTTTGTAATGTCTGTGTGTGGTTTTTTTTTGTATATATATATATATATATATATATATATATATATATATATATATATATACACACTCTCTCCAGATTTTTAAAATATGAAATATATGTGTCTTATATACACCCTCTAAATTCATTCATGTTCGTGTATGTGGATTTATCATCAACTTTTCACAAGATTATTCTCAGAAATATTCATCCACCTTAAATATATTTTTGTTTACTAGTACTGAAAACTAACTTCAGTGAATGGTGTCTACAAATCCTAATAATTCTACAGTAACTGACCCAGTTTAACATCAATTCAAGTAGATTCCTATGGGACATGATATATAATTTGATGTTCATTTTTACTCAACACTGGTACATTATTATTTCTTCAGGTTTTGCACATCATAGGATATATATTTCATCCACACATTAGCAAATTTTTAGGCATTTGTTTCAACTTTAATCACTTCCTGCTTCAGAACACATGTATTGTCAGGGTTTCTTGACTGGTCTTTTCATGAGACTTCTTTCCAAACACATTATTTTCGATTTCCATAATCACTTTAGAAGCAAAACTCACACACTCTTCATGATAAACCAAAACACTAATATTACCATTAGATAAATAACTGGTTGGAATGAATGATTGCATATCCATATAAGATTTCCTGTAATTTTTCAGATATCAATTCAACCCATTATTTAAAGTTGGAAGAAGTTATACTATTTATTCACAGTATGGTCTATTCATGCATTATCTCTATATTCAAAGACACAGGGTACACCTATTTGTACCCCCAATACTAATTTATACGTGTTCAATATATTGCTCCCAGAAATGGTGGAAGAAATACTTATGTCACCTTATCTACATATACATTTTATCACAATAATATTCTGGAAAAAAATTGTTTAGGTCACACTTATGATTGTACCAAAGCCTAAATGGAAAGTGAACATGGAATACTAAAAACATCCATGTCAAGTTTGCCTAATGCTCTCAAATGTCAATACTATTGGTAACTACATATTTCTTTCTTCCTAAGATTATATATTCAAAATCAACCCTGTTGAAAATGTCTAATCCTTTCACTCACTTTATACTTTGCCTGATTTAGTAATGTCTCTATTGATACCTGCTTTTCTACATATTTTCCCCAGTTCATCATAGTGACTGACTCTTCATATGTGCTGAAATATACATTCACTCTCTAACTGAAACCCTATTGCTAAAGAACTTTTTGTCTAAATCATATACTCACTCTTCTTCCTAAACCTACCGACTATCTTCCAAATCCTTATGACTATCCTTTTTTGAGTGGAAGTTCTCTTCTACATTCAATCTTCCAAGGTACAAGGTCCTATGCCATTGTATATCGAATTTTCTGAGACATCTGTGCAGAACATAATTCGCAGCTAAGTATCCCAACCAAGGGCCCAATGCCCTTCTGGGTTTTAAATAATACCTAGATTTCTGTTTTCATAATTATATTTCATCTCTACATTCTTGTAAATATTGCAGGTTCCCAATACCTTTATTCATCACGCAGAATAAATTCTAACCCAAATCGAGCCTATTATTGACCCTAAACATACACTGTTCCCTCAATCTCATTTTACAGAAGAGCAGGGACAGAGTTGTTCTTACAATACAGGAAAGTAGGGGATCTTCCACCTGCTGAGAACCTCAAAGGTCTTTGAAGAAATGATACCTGGAGAAGTTGTAGGCAGGTATGAAGGACCTAAGAAGGCCATTTTGCATGGCAAACAACCTGGTCAGGATGAAGGGATGTTTCTGAATCAGCCTGTCTCTTCTTATTGTGGAGAAGATGGACCAAACCAGGCCTGTGTGGAGAGTTGTTCCCGGGTGCCTATGGTTGATATACCATTCTAACTTGTGAGAGTGTCAGAGGAAGTAGTGTCAGCCACCATCTCACGGGACCCTTGGAAACAATTGTTATGACAAAGGGATTGCCAAGGCAGTGACCTTATTCAGTTCCAAAGAAAGAGACATACCTCATTTCCTTGGTGATGGAACTCTCTGAACTTGGTATCCAAGAAGCCAGGCACCCAGACGCATTCCCAGTCTCAGTCCAAGTGATCTCGAATGTTTGGATTTAACAAGGACAGAGTCAGTCTTTCTTGGTACCTACTGATGTGAGCATGGCAAAATGCCAGGAGAGCTCTGAATAGGGACCTTTCCTGATAAAGCAGGTAGTGGCTCACTACTTTTTCCTGACAACTTCACAGCGTTGGCCAAGGAAACAAGATCTGAGAGGGTACTGGCCATTTTGGGGGAACATAGTATGGCCCACCAGTCAGAGGACACACCGGATAGTCAAAGACGTACTTGGGGGAAGGAGGTGCCTTTGTGAGTGTGGGTTTGTGGTTTTGTCTCATGTTCTGAGAATAGGTAGGAAAGGCGGTTTGTTTTGCTTGGAGTGAACTGTTTCTAGTAAGTCATTTGACAAAGTGAGTGTTTCAATGTCTGTGTATCCCACTGTGTCCGTGGTTGTAAACATGAGAAAAGACAATGCAACAATGGATGTGTCCAGTCTAGTAGAAAGCTTCCTAGAATTCATCCTGCCCAATTTATGAATGGAGTTTGGCTTGCCTTATGGATGGGCAACAACCACTACCTTCCTAAGTCCCTGTTTTCTTCCTGAATTCTGGCCACTCTCTAGAATAGGCTCAAGGATTTGTGTCCAAGATATGTGTCAACTCCAATGTCTGTGACATGGCCATGTACTGGATAGCTGAAGGGAATGGCCAGTATCTCAGAAAACTCAGATATCAGTGTGACCAGGAAAGTCTCAGTGGAGATACCCTGATTTCGGCCTTTTGCTTATCTATTGTTCTGTTGCCCTGAATATCAGGAGGGTATTTGCCTCAGACCACACCTTTGTGAAGCCTGAAGAAAACAGTTTTCAAATGGAAATGAATGGGCATCACCTTGGGCTCTTTGCTTAATTGCTTTGGAATGGGATGTGTCTGAATCAGCCTCTTGGCCCTGTGTGAGGCTGTGCCTTAGATTCTCAGCACCTGATGGATCTAAAGAAAGATCCCATGTGTGCATCCATAACCAAAATGGCAAAATTTCAGTCATTGTGAATGAATTCTATTGCCTTCCTCTGTTAGGATCCTGAAATCCATCAAGTGAGAATAGGGATCCTTTGGGTCAAATGAGTTCTTCAAATCTTTGCAGAGGTGCTTGTCTTTTCTTCTGATTCCAATTCACAGATAGAATCTAAACCCCACAGTCAAAAGGCCTCAAACTGGAGAAGCGGAGCAGTATTAAGAGCAGGCCTATTTGATCATTCCTTGTTCACAGGAAGGGTATCCAGCCCACCCTGACTTTAGGCAAATGAGGGCCAAGGGAGCTTATTTTGGACACTCTCTTGGAATGTGCCCCTCATAAAAAGCTCCAACCAGAGGTTATGATGAGTGTCTATATGGAAGAAGATGGGGGCCATATGGGAGTGTTTTGGTTTTAATTGTGGTCATTTGTTTGGTGGTGTGAAGAGATGACTGGGTCAACCTGGGCTTGAACTCTGGTGTGATTCCCCTTAGAGAATGCGTTCTGGAACTGACCTCAGAGAAGTATTGCCATGAATTTGTTGAGATTTTATGAGGTCTCGCATGAGAGTCACCCTTGAAAACTGAGATCTTGGCCCAGGGTGGCTTTCCTCAGAGTACTGGGAATATCAGCCAGGATATCACATGATTTTGTTCTGAAAGACTTGACAGTGATAATTGAGAGTCAAAACACACATGGACCTCATATTGGAGACTTCAATGGGCCTGGCTTCATGCGACCTTTTGGCCACTCTTTTGGAAGCCTTGCTGGTTAGAGGTCTCCAGAGCTTTCTTTGAAACCAACTTCCTCAACATTTAATGATTCCTGAATGAATTGAAACCAACAGTGCCTCCAACTTCATCCTTGAAAAATGGCTAGATAAATACCATGACATTTTTGAAATTCCCACGACAAGGTGGCACTGGAGAACCTTTGGATGTCCTGTTGCTGATCATGAGTGTACCAGACCGTGCCTTGATTGACTGGGTTTCATGAAAATGGTGTAGAACAGAGATTCCAGTATATTGGAGCCTGCTAAGTAGTGGGCAAGGAGCTGTGGTGTGCAGGTGTGTGAAAAAAATATCTGTGGTGGGGACATGTGGATCTCCCATTGACTTCCAAATGGCTTGTGGCTGACATGGTGCAGCCAGCAGACTCTTACTTGCAAAGGCATCTTTTTATATGGAGAGGTTTCAGGGCAATGTTCAGAATAAGGTTGCTATGGTCAAGGAGAAAGCTATGTCGGATAGAAGCCTGTTTGGTGCATTCTCCTGCAGATCCTGACACACCACATGTGACAGAACTCCTTCCAGCACTGTGTCCCAGTTGAACTCCTTGTATTTCATGAAGCAAATACCAAACTCGCAGTGCAGGAGCAAAAAACACCATGGAAAGTGGCGGATAACCAAATGGCTTCACAGTCCACACGGGAAGACACTTAGCCCACAGTGGCCTTAGTTTACCTACAAAGGGAGAATTCGGCACTGCTGTCTCATTTTCATTGGACAATAAAAAAAAATGTCCTCCAGGTAACATAGATGCAGGGCCAGTTTTGATGTTCTCACTACAAAGGAACATAGTTTCTGACAACAATGTATATTTCAAGTGTCCAACCACAGACGCAGTTTCTCAAGAAGTCTTTAGTCCGGCAGAGCTCCATGTACGTGGAGTGTTTACCCTGTCCCTTAGTTTTGGAAATTCCTCTACCACCTCCAAGGTTGTGAACTCCTGATCATTTTCCATTGCAGATATGTATTCACATATTTTCAAAATCTTCTCTAATTGTGTCTTACTTAAGGCGAAGGTAATGTAAAGGCATTTTTCTGGATGAGAGTGGGAAGATTTTTGTGTAGCACATATTTGCATACACATTAGATTCATTTTCCTATTTGCCATTCGAAATACTGAATCCCTGACACTAACACATACCCTACTAGACTCTGGCTACTAATCCAAATATGATGGAGAAAAATAACCCAAACAGAATAGATATACAAGCAGTTCAGTGGATGTATCGCGTATATTTGGACTTGCCTTTTGCATGACAAAGTGTAGGTATTATAAATCTAGTCAATTTTTAAGTGAAATAGTTCTCCATGAGTTTTTAAAGTTAACAACTATGTGAATTCCTGTCTCCCTTTCTCTTTAGCCTATTCAGCACATGTATTTTGTATATGCACATATAGAATCCTACCTGGTATCACAAGTACATTATTGTCTACCTGGTATCACAAGTACATTATTGTGAGTGCATGCATTGGCAGATACAAATTGTGAGAAGAGATCACTCCTCCTTACGCTGTTGGAAGTGAAAATTCAAACTATGGTGACCTTACTAGTGGAATATTATACATAAATCCATTTTCATTAAAATATATATTTTTCCATGTGTGGATGATATATATTTCATGATGAATTTTGATTGGCATATATATTGCTACATTTTAATGTCTGTGTGTGTGTTTTGTGTGTGTGTGTGTGTATATATATATATACTCTCCATATTTTTCAAAATATGAAATATATGAGTCTTATATACACTCCCTAAATTTATTCATGTTCATGTATGTGGATTTATAGTCAACTTTTCACAAGATTTTTCTCAGAAATATTCATCCATGTGAAATACATATTTGTTTCCTATTACAACAAACTCACTACAGTGAATGGTGGTTACAAATCCTAATATTCCTACAGTAACTGACTCAGTTTAACATCAACGCAAGCAGATTCCTATGGGACATGATGTGTATTTTGAGGTTCATTTTCATTCAACACTGGTATATTATTAATTCTTAAGTTTTTGCACATCATAATATATATATTTCATCCAGAAGTTCACAAATTTATAGGCATTTGTTTCAGTTTCCATCATTTCCTGTTTCAGAACACATGATTTCTTCCAGGTTTCTTGACTGGCCTTTTCATGAAACTTCTTTCCAAACACATTATTTTCGATTTCCATCATCACTTTTAAAGCAAACCTCACACAGTCTTCATGATAAAGCATAACTGTAAAATTACCATTAGATGTATAACTGGTTGTAGTGAATGGATGTATATCAATATAAGATTTCCTGTATATTTTCAGATATCAATTCAATCCATTATTTAAAGTTGGAGCCAGTTATATTATTTATTCACAGTATGGCCTATTCATGCATTATCTCTATATTCATAGACACAGGGCACATCTATTTTTACTCCCAATACTATTTTGTATATCTTCAAAAACTTGCTCCCAGAAATGGTGGAAGAAATACTCATGTTACCTGATGTACATATACATTTTATCACAGTAATATTCTGGACATGAAATGTAAAGTCACATTTATGATTGTACCAAATCCTAAATGGAAAGTGAGCATGGATTACTAAAATCATCCATGTCCATGTTGCCTAATGTTCTCAAATGTAAATCCTATTGGTGACTATATATTTGTTTCCTTCTAAGATTTTATACTCAACCTCAAGCCTGTTGAAAGTGTCTAATCCTATCACTCACTTTATACTTTTCCTGATTTCATAATGTCTCTATTGATATCTACTTTTCTACATATTTCCCCAGTTCATCTTTGTGACTGACTCTTCACATGTGCTGACATTTACATTCCCTCTCTACTCGAAACGCTCTTGCGAAAGAACTTATGGTCCAAATCATATACTCTCTCTTCTTCCTAAACCCACCAACTATCATCCTAATCCTACCGACTATCCCTTTTTGCCTGGATGTTCTCTTCTACATTTAATCATCCAAGGTACAAGGTCCTATGCCATTGTATATCGCTTTGTCTGAGACAACTGTGCAGAACATAATTCAAAGATAAATATCCCATTCAAGGGCCCAATGCCCTTGGGGGCTTCAAATGTTACTTAGATTTCTGTTTTCATAATTATATTTCCCCTATATATTCTTGTAAATATTGCAGGTTCCAAGTACCATTATTTATCCCACAGAATGATTTCTAATTCAAATCGAACATGCTATTAACCCTAACCATACACTGTTCCCTCAATTAACTTTACAAAGAGCAGGATCAGAGTTGGTCTTACAAAAGAGGAATGTAGGGGATCTTCCACCTGCTGAGAACCTCAAAGGTCCATGCAGAAATGATCCCTGGAGAAGTTGTAGGCAGCTATGAAGGACCTGAGAGAGCACAAGTCATCTTCCATGGCAAACATCCTTGTCAGGATGAAGGGTTGTGTCTGAATCAGCCTTTCTCTTCTTAATGTAGAGAAGATGGACCAAACCAGGCCTGTGTGGAGAGCTGTTCCTGGGTGCCTATGGTTGATATACCATCCTAACTTGTGAAAGTGTCACAGGAAGTAGGAGCAGCCTTCATCTATTGGGACACTTGAATGGAACTGTTAGGACAAAGTGGTTGCCAAGGCAGTGACCTCATTCTGTTCCTGAAGGAAGTGACCTACCTCACTTCCTTGGTTCTGGAACTCTCTAAACTTGGGATCCAGGAAGCCAGGTACCCAGAGCCAATCCCAGTTCCAGTCCCAGTGGGCTCACTTGTTTTGTGTTACTAAGGAAAGAGACAGTCTTTCATGGTACCTACTGGTGTGAGGATGGCCAAATGCTAGGGTCTTTCCTGAGAAAGCAGGTAGTGTCTCACCACAGGGTCCTGACAACTTCACAGAGTTGGCAAAGGAGACCAGATCTGAGAATGGATAGTCCATTTTGGGGGAACATAGTATGACCACCAGTCAGAGGACACTCCAGATAGTCACAGACCTACTTGGGAAAAGGAGGTGCCTTTTTGGGTGTGGGTGTCAGTTTGTGGTTTTGTCTCATGTTCTGAGAATAGGTAGAAAAGGCGGTTTGTTTGGTTTGGAGTGGACTTTTTCTAGTAAGTTGTTCGACAAGGCGAGTGTTTCAATATCTGTGTATCCCACTGTGTCCGTGGTTGTAGACATTAGAAAAAAGAATGCATCAATGGATATGTCCTGTCTAGTAGAAATCTTCCCAGGATTCATTCTTCCCAATTTATGAATGGACTGCAACTCGCCTTATGAATGGGCAACACCTTATATCTCACTATGTTGCAGTTTTCTTCCTGAATTCTGGCCACTCTCGAGAATAGACTCATGGTTTTGTGTCCAAGATATGTATCACCTCCAAGTTCTGTGACATGGCCATGTACATGATAACTGAAGGGAATGGGAGGATCTGAGAAAACTCAGATATCAATGTGACCAGTAAAGTCTCAGTGGAGAATCCTTGCTTTGGGCCATTTGCTTACCTATTGTTCCATTGCCCTGAATGTCAGGAAGGTCTTTGTCTCAGGCCACTTCTTTGTGAAGCCTGAAGAAAACAGTTTTCAATTGGAAATGAATGGGCATCACCTTTGGCTCTTTGCTTAATTGCTTTGGAAAGGGATGTGTCTGAATCAGCCTCTTGGTCCTGTGTGAGGCTGTGGCTTAGATTCTCAGCACCTGATGGATCTAAAGAAAGATTCCATTGTGCTACAAAACCAAATTTGTCAAAATAGCAGTCATTGTGGATGAAGTTTCTCGCCATCTTCTGTAAGGTTCCTGACCTCCATCAAGTGAGAATAGGGATCCTTTGGGACAAATGAGTTTTTCAAATGCCTGCAGAGGCAAGACCATAGATGCTTGGGTTTTCTCATGACACCAATTCACATAAAGAATCTATACCTGGCAGTCATTAGGCCTCAAATTGGAGAAGTGGAGCAGTAATAAGTGTAGGCCTATTTGATCACTCGTGGTTCACAGAAAGGGTGTTCAGGCCACACTGACTTTAGGCTAAATAGAGGCAAGGGAGCACATTTTGGACACTGTCTTGGACTGCGCCAGTTATGTAAACCTCCATCCTGAGAATTTGATGAGTGTCTAAATGGAAGAAGATGAGGGCCATGTGGGAGTGTTTTGGTTTTAATTGTGGTCATTTGTGTGGCGGTTGGAAGACATGACTGTGTCCACCATGGCTGGAACTCTGGTGTGATTCCCCTTAGAGACTGAGTTCTGGAACTGACCTCAGAGAAGAATTGCCATGAATTGTGTTGGGATTTTAGGAGGCCACTCATGAGAGTCGCCCTTGGAAACTGAGATCTATGCCCAGGGTGGATCTCCACAGAACACTGGGAATATCAGCTAGGATATCACATGATTTTATTCTGAAAAACTTGGCAACCATAGTTGAGAGTCAAAACACACATGGACCTCGCATTGTAGACCTCAATGGGCCTAGCTTCATGTGACCTTTTGGCCACTCTTTGGGACACTTTGCCTGTGAGAGTTCTCTACAATTTTCATTGAAATGAGCTTCCTCACCATTTAATGTTTCCTGAATGAATTGAAATCCACAGTGTCTCCATCCTCATCCATGAAAAATGGCTAGATAAATACCATGAAATTTTTGAAATTCTTTTGACCAGGTGGCACTGGAAAACCTTTGGATATCCTGTTGCTGTTCATGAGTATACTAGACAGTGCCTTGATTGACTGGGTTTCATTAAAATTGTGTAGAAGAAAGATTCCTGTATGTTGGAGCCTGCTGAGTAGTGACACAGAGCTGTGGTGTGCAGGTGTGTTTTAAAACATCTCTGGTGGGGCCATGTGGATCTGCCATTGACTTCCAAATGGCTTGTGGCTGAAATGGTGCAGCTTGTAATCCCTTATATGTTTGACCTCTTCATATAAAGGCATCTTGTTATATGGAGAGGTTTCAGGGCAATGTTCAGAATCAGGTTGCAATGGTCAAGGGGACAAGCTATGTGGGATAGAAGCCTGGTTGGTGTATTCTCCTGCAGACCCTGACCCACCACACATGTGAGAAATCCCTCCAGCACTGAGTCCCTGTTGATCTCCTTGTATTTCGTGAAGCAAATACTAAACTCCCAGTGCAGCAGCAAGAAACACCATGAAAAGTGGAAGATAAGCAAATGGCTTCACAGTCCACACAGGGAGGCACTTAACCTTCAGTGGCCAGGTTTCCCTACAAAGAGAGAATTCAGCACTGCTGCCTCATGTTCATTGGAAAATAAGAAACCATGTCCTCCAGGTCACATCGATGCAGACCTAGCTTTGATTGTCTCCCTACAAAGAAGCTAAAGCTCCTGACAATAACATATATTTCAAGTGCCCAAGGTCAGGGGCAGTTTCTCAAGAAGTTTTAGGCCGGCAGAGCTCCATGTTTGTGTAGTGTTTACCTGTTAGACCAGGACATGAGAAAAGACCACTGATTCCAATTAAAATCAAATTAATGCAAGCTTATTATTTCCACTGGCCGGGCTTCGTCTCCCTCTCAAAATGGCAGAAACAAGACAGCCACCCCACCTTTCCCACAGCCCAGTTTTATAGCACAGAAAGTTACACAAAGGTGGGTTACAGATAAGAGAACTTGGAGAAGCATCACACTAATGCTAGTTTACATTTTTTTTTTTTTTTTGCTGGCCCCATCATCAGAATTTATCAGGACCCTTAGTGACTCAGCGATTGTTGTTGTCTGGCCAGGGAAGGCAAATATTTATGAGGTGTCACTAAAGTTTCAGAGAGGGCTTCTATCTCGTCAGAGAGCCAGGCATGGGTGAGTTCAAAACATAGGCAGGCATTCAAAGCAGATTCAGAATTTGCAGTAATGTATAGTAAAGCCAAAATTATCTTTTCATGGTTTTGTGGCAAGATGGCTCCCAATTTTAATAAATGATCAGGTTGGGTCTATCATTCCCCATTTTTTAATGTGTCCTTTCCAAATCTTTGATAGGGTAGTTAAAGAGCAAAGAGGGAATTTTAATCCCTCAGGTAACAGTCTCCAAATTTTTAGTACTCACCCAAAACTGGATTCCTGATTTTACCTGACATAATTAATTACTTATATTGATAGTCTATTTATTTTTGGCTCCATAGTTGTAAGACGAGAGGCTTCACTCATTTTGCCTTCTTCTGAGCTGAGAGAGGGTGACGTGAGAGGGGACCACGTAAGGGACATGAGTTGCCTTTTAGAAGTCAGTTGAGGGACATGAGTTGCCTTTTAGAAATCAGTTCCGTTTGATGTCTGGTTGGGGAAGAACAGGTTGTTAAGTCATCTGGGGATGGGTTCTTCTATGTGAGAAACAAAAACCATGAGTACTGAAAAAATGTTGCAGCAGCTAGAACATGTCACTGTAAAGAAGTTCCCTCAGCAAGCTTTAATATCCACAGTTATCAGCACTGTCAACTTAATATTTAACATTTAGTGTTACAGTTGTCCCTCCCCATAAGATACAGGTTAATAATTTAATGTCATCTGATCTTGCAAAATTCTTTTACTAGTATGACCTCTGTGTGTAATAGAGAAACCTTTAATTCTGTTACTCAGGGCTGGATAATAATACTAGCAAACACCAAGCCTACCTGTGTAGGTTAGGAATATCTGTGGGCCTTAAACTAAAAATTTCTGCCTCTGGCAGCTCCTCTTGATAGTCTCTTTTTATAGATATCAGGCATTGCTGACTGAGAATCCTTCTTTGTAGCCTCCAGTCTTACTTATTTTGGGAGGCTAACATAAAGTGAATACCTTAAAATATTATTATTATTATTATTATTATTATTATTATTATTATTATTATTATTATTTAAAATGCCAGGAATGGCTGTATTTTGGTTTTAACTGTCTTTGCTAAGTGTTTAAGATGAAGCAGTCAAACTGACTTTTGTTTCTATCTATTGTTAACAGTAAGCTGAGCTTTTATGAAAGTCATTCCTGGGGAAACTTGAGAGCCGCTTCTCAGTTCTGTAGTGCCATTTGTGCTAGATGGGTCCAGGTCTTGCTTGACCATGTGGCTTCCCTCAGAAGCATCAGGGATGTCTCCCTTCTCTGATGACTCTCCTCTTCAGAGCAAATGCACTGATTGGCTTTCTGTTCTCTAGTAGTCTCATTAATCTCTCTGATTGGGAGGTAATGAGGCCCAGAGTTGCAAAGCTCTTAGAGAAGTCCCCAGTTCCCTGGATGCATACTGACTCAGAGGGTAAGAGCCAAATATTGTTTTTCTTGACTCTTTTCATGTAAATTTAATTTTAAATCCTAATCTTAATCATCCAGCAAATAAATTTTAACAGCCTTATATTAAGAGTACTGGACTTTAATGTCTATAACTTTATAATTATTTATCTTTTTATTAATTGGGATCTGTATTATTCTATCTGTCTTGTAGGTGATGAATTATTATTTTAAATTAACCCATGCTGTGTTCTTAGCAACACTTCTGGAAAACACTAACAGGGAATCTTTAGATCACTTATAAGGAAATTACAAAATAAAAATTTTTAACAAGTGTAAAAATAATTAGTTCGTGCAATAGCTACCCTGAATTTTTTAGCTGAGTTATACATTATATCCCCTGTATGAGATCCCAGTAATCTTCACAGAAAAAAAAAACAACTTTTGAACATAACTTTAAATGAAATAAAATCTGTCCTACTTCTTTCGTAGTAATTCTCACATGTAGTAAGATGGGACACAGAGCCTTATCTCAGGTAAGGCGAGGCTCTTTATAAATCTTAAGGGTTTTAGTTCTAAAGATGATCTTTGTTTTTTTGAATATCATTTTACAAAGTTAACATAAATTGTTTGAGGTCACATGAACATTAGCTAACACCATATGATATCACATTTAAAACATGAATTTAATAAACGCTGAAAGATTTTAACCTTTACATAGATAAGGCTCTCATTAACATAAAAATACATTTAAAATGTTCCACAATGTAAAAAGTAACATAAAACTTTACATACTTGTTGATAACAGGTAAATGAATGCCCAGTATATATATTTTTACCATACAACTTCAGAACACCAGCTTAATATAATGCTCTTTCAAAGTTTCTACCTTACCGACTTGTATACCTGAAAGATATGAGCACATTAATAGCATCACAATTCCATTGATGTTTATACATTAAGCAAGTTTAGCTTTTAAAGAAATGGCAGTACAGTGCTCTAAAATAACAGTTCTTATTTAATCAGTTGTTTAATTTTTATGGTTGCTTGCTCTAGAAAAAATAAAACTTAATAAACACAATGTTATGGGTAAACTTATGTTTTAAGAAATTTTTGTCTCTTTAACACATGACTGATTTTTACACTTTAATACAAACTTGTACAGACCTTAGTAAATCAATCAGAAATCTAACAAATGTACTCATGAGTGAGTAATCCCATATCAAATTTACTTTACTTATTTATCAATATATTAGACAAATGTATTGAACAGTGTAAACCATTTTTTTGTTGAAGGAAAAGTCCTAGAACAAAGGCATATTAGAACTTTTTTAGACATTAATATTTTATTAGATTTTTGAACACCTAGAAAAATTTTTAAACTTCAATTTAAAGACATTTATTTTTATCTTTTTATCAAATTTCAATTGAACCATTTAAATCACGTGAATTAAAGATCTTTGGATCCACATTTTAAAATTTGTTTTTTATGAGCGTTATTTTTATGAGTGCTGTTTATATATGTTAATTTGTGTATCATATATATGATGTACGGACATATGTATATATAGACATACAACACATAACAAAAGTGTGCACACATAATAATAGTAAAAGTCTTGTAGCTTTTCGCAGGTGAAATATCCATTGCAATGTTTCAAAAACTCCACAGTTAGTCAAAGATAGAACTGATCAGAAAAACATTAACCTAGGTCTGTAGGATCAAAATCATGAGCTCAAAAAAAAAAAAAAAAAAAAGAAGCATCTAAGGAAAAAAAATAAGAGTCCTAGAAAAAAATGACTGGTATTTAATTACTAAATACAATACAATCTAACTTTTATTTTTCCCTTAGGCCTCAGATCAGTCTCCTACTGAGCTTGCAGGCTTCTTCATTTGCATTACAACATAGGTCCTGGCTGAGGTCTGGAAGAAGCAGGGAAAAGCTGCTATTCTGAGCAGACACCTCAGGCATAAGGCATTTAAACCATAATATTCAGGTATGGATGTTGAAAATTATGATACAAGTTTAAGACACAATTAACAAAATTTTATATTTTTACATCTTATTTTGTCAACAGATACCATACTATGATTTACTATCCTTGTCCAAATTAATGCACTGGTACACACAGTGACATTTTCCCAGGCTACCCAGATCAAAATTGGTGAAAAATAGCCTGAATGATTGGGAAGTTACTTGCCAACTTGGAAGTAATGTTCTTTAGTTTTCCATCCTAAGTTTTTAAGTTCTCTGGCAGGAATTATCTGAAATCATAAACTAAACAATTACCTAAACCCAACATTTAACTGCAAGATAGTGTAATGCTTCAAAAACCCATTCAGATATCAGATTGTTACAATAAAACATCATCATTTAGACACACATTGAACTAAGAT
Source organism: Callospermophilus lateralis (assembly GCF_048772815.1). Taxonomy (NCBI): domain Eukaryota; kingdom Metazoa; phylum Chordata; class Mammalia; order Rodentia; family Sciuridae; genus Callospermophilus; species Callospermophilus lateralis. Next base: position 4,999,942 of record NW_027514584.1, read on the forward strand.
CATTCCCAAGAAACAATTTATAATATCAACACATTATTGCACATGTCTTAAAGGGCCAGAAACAAAGACACAAGACAGACAGAAAGGAGCTCCAGACTATGGCTGGCAGAAGCCTTTAACACAGAGCAGATCAAGCGGTAGCACGCTCACCTGGCATGTGTGCAGCCTGGGTTCGATCCTCAGTGCCACATACAAAGATGTTGTGTCCGCCGAGAACTAAAAAAATAAATAAATAAACAAATAAATATTAAAAAATTCTCTCTCTCTCTCTCTCTCTCTCTCTCTCTCTCTCTCTCTCTGTCTCTCTCTCTCTCTTTAAAAAAACAGAGCAGATAAGAGAAAAATCTCCTACACCAGTGGCACCATACATGTCCCCACAAGGGAACCAGATGTTTTCACAGAGGGACAACCTGAAATGTAAAATCAAGGGTCTCCATGGTGACTTTACTGCATTTAGTGTCCCCTTTTTCTTTTTCTCTTTTTTAAGAAAACAGAGGTGGCATAATTATTACTGTGCATGGAAGGAAGGAGGTAATTCTCTGAAGAAACAGGGCTTTGGCAGCTGCTGGGAGTTTCTCAGTCCCTCCTTTTACTTACAGGATTAGCTCCTCTGGTTCGGTTCCACTTCAAGCACGCTCCATTTCCTAACATTTCAGTAGTCAGCTCTCAAAAAGTTCTTGGGCGGGGGGGTACCAAAATTTGTAACTTAAAGTTAGGTTCCTGAATTTGAAGCCAATTCATGCCAATTAAATAATGAGGACAGGGTTTGAAAAAAAACAAAAAGGAGTTTTACTGCTTTGCTAACAAAGGAGAAACACAGCGGTCTCTGCCCAAAGGTTGTGACTCTCTTGATCTGAAGGGACACGGGTTTTAAAGGAGTTTCACTTGTTAACATGGGAGATACTCAGTTCTTAGGTCCCCAGCAGGCATTGCCCTGTGCAGTGTGTGTGCTCCAGGGAGCCAGTTAGGGGCTTCTCTCATCCTGCTTAACAAAGGGGGTAAAGTTCGTCACAGTTCTTTAAAACACAGTCCAAAGGGGTGCAAGTCTAACTTGCTTTATTACCCATTTTTATGTCCAATATCTTTTAGTTTTTACCAGAGAAATCACACAACAAAACACACAAAAACAAACAAAAAACATGTAGAACACAGAAGAAAACGCAAAAAAACAGAAACTCGGTGCAGAAACAGAAAAACAGAGGAGCAATGGAACATCTGGCTAATGCTCCGGGATAGGAGCTCCTGCATGCCCATTGGTACCTCTCTACCCTTTCAGTGGAATTCCCTACAAATCAGAACAGAGGACAGAACGATTCTCGTTACTGTCCCAGACAGGAGTATATGTGTGCCTCCCCAGGCCACCTCTCTGTCATCAGAAGAGATTTTCCTTAACCAGATATCAGATGTTATATAGGCGCCACTTACCTATGGAGGCCTCCTCCAACATGTGCTTACTAATAATTTTAGTGCGGTGGTTCACTGCAGTGCTCCCCCGAAAAAAAGCTCACTCCAAGGCCTTGGAACTTGCCTCTCCAGGCCGGAGCCCTGGAGGGAAGGCCAGCTTCAGAATTTCCAGCAATCTGGTCTTGTGATCTGTTGGGGCAGGGTCATCTCACTGCAGAACTACAAAATGTTAGACCAGGACGCAAGAAAAGACCCCTGACTACAATTAAAGTCAAATTAAGGCAAGCTTATTATTTCCAATGGCTGGGCTGCCTCTTCCTCTCAAAACAGTGGAAACAAGACAGCAAACCCACCTTTCCTACAGCCCAGCTTTATAGTCCAGAAAGTTACACAAAAGGGGGGTTGCAGAAAACAGAATTTTGATAAGCATCAGACTAATTTTTGTTTACATTTTTTTTTTTTTTGCTGGCCCCAGCATCAAAAATTATGAGGACCATTAGAGCCTCAGAGAGGGTCGTTGTATGGCCAGGAAAGGCCAATATTTATGAGTTGTCACTAAAGTTTCAGAGAGGGCTGTGATCTGGTCAGAGAGCCAGGCATGGGTGAGTTCAAGGCATGGGCAGGCATTCTAAGCAGGTTCAGAATTTGCAGTAATTCATACTAAAGCCAAAATTATCTTTTTATGGTTTTGTGGCAAGATGGCTCCTAATTTTAATAAAAGATTAGGTTGGGTGTATCAACCGTGTCCCTTACTTTTGAAAACTCCTCTACAACCTCCAAGGTTGTGAACTCCTGAGCATTTTCCAATCCAGATATGTATTCACAGATTTTCTAACTCTTCTCTTCTAATTGTGTCTTACTTGGGGCCAAGGTAATGTCAAGACATTATTCTGGATGAGAGTGGGAAAATATTTGTGCAGCACATATTTGCATATACATTGGTTTCATTTTCCAATTTTCCATTCGAATTACTGAATCCCTGAAACTAACCCAGAGCTTACTAGATTCTAACTACTAATACTAATATGATGGAGAAAAATAACCAAAACAGAATTGAAATACAAGCAGTTCAGAGGAGGCATGGTGTATACTGGAATTGCCTTTTGCAAGATAAAGGGTAGGTGTTATAAATCTAGTGTATTTTTTATTAAAATAGTTCTCCATGTGTTTTTAAAGTTAACAAATATGTCAATTCCTGACTCCCTTTCTCTCTAGCCTATTCTGCACATGTATTTTTATATGCACATATAGAATTCTACCTGGTATCACACGTACATTTGTGTGAGGTGCCTGACTTGGCAGATACAAATTGTGAGAAGATATCACTCCTCCTAAACGCTGTTGGAACTGAAAACTCAATCTATGGGTGAGCTTCCTAGTATAACATTATACATCAATCCATTTTCAGTAAAATAAATATTATTTTTCCATCTGTGGGTGGTATATATTTCATGATGAATTACGTTTTTCATATATATTGCTACTATTTAATTTCTGTGTTTGTTGTGTGTGTGTGTGTGTGTGTATGTATATATACACTCTACAGATATTTCAAAATATGAATTACATGTATCTTATATACACTCTCAAAATTCATTCATGTTCATGTTTGTGGATTAATAATCAACTTCTCACAAGATTTATTTCATAAATATTCATCCACTTGAAATACATATTTGTTTTCTAGAACATAAAACTCACTACAGCGAATTTTGGTTATAAATATTAATATTTCTACAGTAACTGACCCAGTTTAACATCAATTCAACTGGGTTCCTATGGGACATGATGAGTATTTTAACGTTCATTTTCATTCAACACTGGTACATTAATATTTCTTCAGTTTTTGCACTTCATAATGTATGTATTTCATCCACAAGTTCACAAATTTATAGGCATTTGTTTCACTTTCAATCACTTCCTGCTTTAGAACACATGCATTCCTCCACGTTTCTTGACTGGTCTTTTCATGAGACTTTTTTTCAAACACATTATTTTCAATTTCCATAATCACTTTTGAAGCAAAACTCACACACACTTCATGATAAACCATAACCCTAATATTACTATTAGATGTATAACTGGTTGGAATGAATGATTGTATATCAATATAAGATTTCCTGTATAGTTTCAGATGTCAATTCAATCCATTATTTAAGTTGGAACCAGTTACATTACTTATTCATAGTATGGTCTATTCAAGCATTATCTCTATATTCATAGACACAGGGTACACCTATTTGCACCCCCAATAATAATTTATACGTCTTCATATATTGCTCCCAGAAATACTGGAAGAAATACTCATGTCACCTGATCTACACATACATTTTATCACAGTAATATTCTGAACACAAAATGCAAAGTTCACACTTATGATTGTACCATCTCCTAAGTGGAAATTGAGCATGGATTCCTAAAACATCCATGTTAACTTTGCCTAATGCTCTCAAATGTAAATCCTATTGGTGACTACATATTTGTTTCTTCCTAAGATTATATATTCAACCTCAAGCCTGTTGAAAATGTCTAATCCTATAACTCACTTTATACTCCTGCTGATTTTCTAAAGTCTCTATTGATATCTGCTTTCCTACCTATTTTCCCCAGTTCATCATTGTGACTGACCCTTCACGTGTGCTGACACTGACATTCACTCTCTACCCGAAACCCTATTGCTAAATAACTTTTGGTCCAAATTCTATAATCACTCTTTTTTTCTAAACCTACAGGCTATCTTCCTAATCCTACCGACTATCCCATTTTTGACTGGATGTTCTCTTTGACATTCAATCATCCAAGGTAGAAGGTCCTATCCCATTTTATATCGATTTATCAGAGACATCTGTGCAGAATGTAATTCAAAGCTTAGTATACCAATCATGGGCCCAATGCCCTTCTGGGCTTCAAATCTTACCTAGATTTATGTTTTCATACTTGTACTTCACCTATATATTCTTGTAAATATTGCAGATTCCCAATACTATTAGTCATCCCTCAGAATAATTCCTAACCCAAATCAAACCTGTTATTAACCCTAACCATACACTGTTCCCTCAATCTAACTTTACAGAAGAGCAGGCCCAGAGTTGGTATTTCAATACAGGAATGTAGGGGATCTTCCCACTAATGAGAACCTCAAAGTTCCATGCAGAAATGATCACTGGAGAAGATGTAGGCAGCTATGAAGGACCTGAGAGAGCAAAAGTCATCTTCAATGGCAAACAACCTGGTCAGGATGAAGGGTTTTGTCCGAATCAGCCTCTCTGTTCTTAATATAGAGAAGATGGACCAAACCAGGCCTGTTTGGAGAGCTGTTTTTGGGTGCCTATGGTTGATATACCATTCTAACTTGTGAAAGTGTCACAGGAAGTAGGGGCAACCTCCATCTCATGGGACACATGGAAGCAACTGTTAGGACCAAGTGGTTGCCAAGGCAGTGACCTCATTCAGTTCCTAAAGGAAGTGACCTACATCACTTCTTTGGTGATGGAACTTTCTGAACTTGGGATCCAGGAAGCCAGGCACCCAGAACCAGTTGCAGTACCAGTCCCAGTGGGCTCACTTTTTTGGATTTACCAAGGACAGAGTCAGTCTTTCTTGGTACCTGCTGATGTGAGGCTGGAAAAAGCCAGGGGAGCTCTGAAAAGGAACCTTTATTGAGAAAGCAGGTAGTGGCTCACCGCTGGCTGCTGATAACTTCACAGAGTTGGCCAAGGAGACAAGACCTGAGACAGGACAGGCCATTTCAAGAAAATCTAGTATGGCCCACCAGTCAGAGGACACTCCGGATAGTCACAGACATACTAGGGGGAAGGTGGTGCCTTTGTGGTTGTGGGTTTGAGTTTGTGGTTTTTCTCATGTTCTGAGAATAAAAAGAAAAGGCGGTTTGTTTGGTTTGGAGTGGACAGATTCTAGTATGTCTTTTGACAAGGTGAGTGTTTATATCTGTGTATCCCACTGTGTCTTGGTTGTAGACATTAGAAAAGAAAATGCATCAATGGATGTGTCCTGTCTAGTAGAAAGCTTCCCAGCATTCATCCTCCCCTATTAATGAATGGACTGCCGCTTTCCTTAGGGATGGGTAACACCTACTTCCTTCCTAAGTCCCTGTTTTCATCAGGAATTCTGGCCACTCTCCAAAATAGGCTCTTGGTTGTGTGTGCAAGATATGTACCACCTCCAAGCTCTGTGACATGGCCATTCACTGGATAGCTGAAGGGAATGGGGAGCATCTCAGAAATCTCAGATATCAGTGTGACCAGGAAAATATCAGTGGAGAAACCCTGCTTTGGGCCTTTTTCTTACCTATTGTTCTGTTGCCCTGATGTCAGGAAGGTCTTTGCCTCAAGCCACCACTTTGTGAAGCCTGAAGAAAACAGTTTTTAAATGGAATTGAATAGGCATCACCTGTGGCTCTTTGCTTAATTGCTTTGGAAAGGTACTTGTCTAAATCAGCTTCTTGGCCCTGTGTGAGGCCGTGGCTCAGATTCTGAGCACCTGATGGATCCAAAGAATGATCCCATGTGTGCATCCAAAACCAAAATGGCAAAAAGTTCAGTCATTGTGAATGAAGTCTCTTGCCTTCCTCTGTTAGGTTACTTATCTCAGTCAAGAGAGAATAGGGATCCTTTCTTTCAAATGAGATCTTCAAAGCCCTGCAGAGGCTAGCGCATAGGTGCTTGGGTTTTCTCATGACTCCAAATCACATAAAGAATCTGTACCTGACAGTCATTAGGCCTCAAATTGGAGAAGCAGAGCAGTATTAAAGGCAGGCCTATTTAACGACTCCTGGTTCACAGGAAGGGTGTCCAGCCCACCCTGACTTTAGCCAAATGAGGTGCAAGGGAGATTATTTTGGACACTGTCTTGGGCTGCACCCCTCATGGAAAACTCCAGCTATAGGTTATGATGAGTATCTATGTGGAAGAATATGAGGGCCATGAAGGAGTGTTTTGGTTTTAATTGTGGTCATTTGTGTGACAGTTGAATGAGATGACTGTGTCCATCTGGGCTTGACCTCTTGAGTGATTCCCCTTAGAAAATGAGTTCAGGTACTAAACTCAGAGAAGCATTGTCATGAATTTTGTTGGGATTTTTGAAGGCCACGCATGAGAGTCACCCTTGGAAACTGAGATCTAGGCCCAGGGTGGCTTTCTAGAGAGCACTGGGAATCTCAGCCAGGATATCATATGATTTATTCTGAAAAACTTGGCAGCAATATTTGAGAGTCAAAACACACATGGACCTCAAATTGTAGAACTCAATGGGCCTGGCTTCATGTGACCTTTTGGCCACTCTTTGGGAAGCCTTGCCTGTGAGAGTTCTCCAGAGCTTTCATTGAAATGAGCTTCCTCAACACTTAATGGTTCCTGAATGAATTGAAACCCACAGTGCCTCCAACTTCATCCTTGAAAAAAGGGGAAGATATATACCATGAAATGTTTTAAATTCCCATGACGATGTGGCACTTGAAAAGTTTTGGATGTCCTGTTGCTGATCATGAGTGTTCTAGACAGTGCGTTGATTGACTGGGTGTCATTTAAATGGTGTAGAACAGAGATGCCCGTAAGTTGGACCCTGCTGAGTAGTGGGTCAATTGCAGTGGTGTGCAAGTGGGTGATAAAACATTTGTGGTGGGTCCATGTGGATGTGCTATTGGCTTCCAAATGGCTTGGGATTGACATGGTGCAGCCAGCAGACCCTTATATGTAAAGGTATCTTGTTATTTAGAGAGATTTCAGGGCAATATTCAGAATCAGGTTGCTATGGACAAGGGGGCAATCTATGTGGGATAGAAGTCTGGTTGGTGCTTTCTCCTACAGATCCTGACCCACCACACATGACAGAACTCCCTCCAGCACTGTCTCCCAGTTGAACTTGTTGTATTTCGTGAAGTGAATACCAAAGTCCCAGTGCAGCAGCAATAAAAACCACGAAAAGTGGAGGAATTCCAAATGGCTTCACAGTCCACACGGGAAGAAACTTAGCCCCAGTGGCGCCAGTTTACCTACAAAGAGAGAATTCAGCAATGCTGGCTCATGTTCAATATAAAAAAAGAAACCATGTCCTCCAGGTCTCATAGATGCAGACCCAGCTTTGATGGTCTCACTAGAAAGGAAGCTAACGCTCCTGACAATAACATATATTTCAAGTGCCCAACCTCGGAGGAGGTTTCTCAAGAAGTCTATAGGCCAACAGAGCTCCATGTTTTTGGATTGTTTACACACACAGGTAATGTCAAGTCATTGTTCTGGATGAGAGTGGGAAGATTTTTCTGTAGCACATATTTGCATACACATTAAATTCCTTATCTAATTTTCCATTCGAAATACTGAAACCCTGACACTAACACATGCCCTACTAGACTCTGACTACTAATCCTAATATGATGGAGAAAAATAACCCAAACAGAATAGGAATACAAGCAGATCAGAGGAGGCATGGTGTATATTTGGACTCTCCTTTTGCATTATATAGGGTAGGAGTTATATATCTAGTCAATTTTTTGTTGGAATAATTCTCCATGTGTTTTAAAGTTAACAAATATGTGAATTCCTGTCTCCCTTTCTCTGTAGCTTATTCAGCACATATATATTTATATGCACATATAGAATCCTTCCTGGTTTGAAACATACATACTAGTGAGGTGGATGACTTGGCAGATACAAATTGTAAGAAGAGATCACTGCTCCTAAACGCTGTTGGAACTGAAAATTCAACCTATGGGTTAGCTTCCTAGTTGATTAACACTATACGTAAATCCATGATCAGTAAAATGAATATTTTTGGATCTGTGGATAATATATATTTTGTGGTGAATTTTGATTGGCATATATATTGCTCTTATTAATGTCTGTGTGTGTGTGTATAAATATATATATATATATATATATATATATATATATATATATTCTCCAGACATGTCAAAACTTGAAATATATGTGTCTTATTATACACTCCCTTTATTCATTCATATTCATATATGTGGATTTATAATCAAATATTCACAAGATTATTCTCAGAAATATTTATCCACCTGAAATACATATTTGTTTCCTAGTACTTACAACTAACTTCAGTGAATTGTGCTTACAAATCCGAATATTTCTACAGTAACTGACCCAGTTAAACATCAATGCAAGTAGATTCCTATGGGACATGTTGTGAATTTAGACGTTCATTTTCATTCAAAACTGGTACATTACTATTTCTTCAATTGATGCACATCATGGGATATATATTTCATCCACAATTAACAAATTTATAGGCATTTGTTTCATTTTCAATCACTTTCTGCTTCTGAAAACATGTATACCTACATGTTTCTTGATTGGTCTTTTCATGAGACTTCTTTACAAACACATAATTTTTGATTTCCATAATCACTTTTGAATCAAAACTCACACAACCTTCATGATATACCATAACCCTAATATTACCATTAGATGTATAACTGGTTGGAATGAATGAGTGTATATCAATATAAGATTTCTTATATATTTTCATATATCAATTCAATCCATTGTTTAAAGTGCAAACAGTTATATTATTTATTCACAGTATGGTCTATTCATGCATTATCTCTATATTCATAGACAGATGGTAAAATTCTTTGTCCCCCCAATACTAATTTATATATCTTCAAAATATCGATCCAATATGGTGGAAAAAAACCTCATGTCACCTGATCTACATATACATTTTATCACTGTACTATTCTGGACACAAAATGCAAAGGTCACACTTATGATTGTACCAAAGCCGAAATGGAAAATGAACATGGATTACTAAAAACATCCATGTCCATGTTGCCTAATGCTCTCAAATGTCAATCCTATTGGTGACTAAATGTTTGTTTCTTCCTAAGACTATATATTCAACCTCAAGCCTGTTGAAAATGTCTAATCCTATCACTCACTTTATACTTTGCTGATTTCCTAATGTCTCTATTGGTATCTGCTAACCTACATATTTTCCCCAGTTCATCATTGTGACTGACGCTTCACATGTGGTGAAATATACATTCACTCTCTAACTGAAACCCCATTGCTAGAAAACTTTTGTTCCAAATCCCATACTCACTCTTCTTCCTAAACATACCGACTATCTTCCTAATCCTACCGACTATCCCTTTTTGACGGGATATTCTCTTATACATTCAATCATGCAAGGTACAAGGTCCTATGCCATTGTACATTGATTTATCTCAGACATCTGTGCAGAACGTAATTCAATGTTAAGTATCCCAATCAAGGGCCCAATGCCCTTCTGGGCTTTAAATCTTACCAAGATTTCTGTTTTCATACTTATATTGAAGGTTTAGTAAAATAGGTACTTGTCACTTCCTGTTTTTCTGTATGCTTAAGAAAACTCTGTTGAAATCTTGAAAACTGGTAGCTAATCTTGTTCCCAGACTGTGCTGTCCCCAACTGCCAAACAATATACTCCCTCACCCAATTGCTCGCAAACCACCCACTCAAGCATTAGGCAACCTGAACATGGATGTTTTTAGTAATCCATGTTCACTTTCCATTTAGGCTTTGGATCATTCATAAGTGTGAATTTTGCATTTTGTGTCCAGAATATTACTGTGATAAAATGTATATGGAGATCAGGTGACATGAGTATTTCTTCCACCATTTCTGGGAGCAATATTTTGAAGACATATAAATTAGTATTGGGTTTACAAAAAGGTGTACCCTGTGTCTATGAATATATACATAATTCATGAATAGACCATACGGTGAATAAATAATTTAACTGGTTCCTTTTTAAATAATGGATTGAATTCATATCTGAAAATATATAAGAAATCTTATATTGATATACAATCATTCATTCCAACCAGTTATACATCTAATGGTAATATTAGGGTTATTGTTTATCATGGATGGTGTGTGAGTTTTTCTTCAATGTGATTATGGAAATCGAAAATAATGTGTTGGAAAGAAGTCTCATGAAAAGACCAGTCAAGAAACATGGAGGAATAGATGTGTTCTGAAGCAGGAAGTGATTGAAAGTGAAACAAATGCCTATAATTTTGCGAATTGTGGATAAAATATATATCCAATGATGTGCATAAACTGAAGAAATAGTAACGCACCAGGGTTGTAAAAAACTGAACGTCAAAATACACAACATGTCCCATAGGAATCTACTTAAATTGATGTTAAACTGGGTCAATTACTGTAGAAATATTAGGATTTATATGCACCATTCACTGAAGTTAGTTGTCAGTACTAGGAAACAAATATATATTTCAGGTGGATGAATGTTTCAGAGAATAATCTTGTGAAAAGTTGATTATAAAACCACATACATGTATATTAATGAATTTACGGAGTGTATAATAAGACACATATATTTTATATTCTAAAAAAACTGGAGTGTGTGTATATATATATATACACACACATACACAGACATTAAAAAGTAGCAATATATATGCCAATCGAAAGTCATCGTGAATTACATATCATCCACAGATGCAAAAATATTTATTTTACTGAACATGGATTTATGTATAATGTTGTTCTACTAGGAAGCTCAGCCATAGGTTGAATTTTTATTTCCAACATTGTTTAGGAGGAGTGATCTCTTCTCACAATTTGTGTGTGCCAAGTCAGCCACCTCACAAGAATGTACGTGTGATACCAGGTTGGATTCTGTATGTACATATAGAAATACATGTTCTGAATAGGCAACAGATAAAGGGAGACAGGAATTCACCTATTTGTTAACTTTAAAACACATGGAGAAGTATTTCAATTAAAAATTGATTAGATTTAGAACACCAACACTGTATCATGCAAAAGACAAATCCAACTATACACCATGCCTCCTCTGAACTGCTTGTGTTTCTGTTCCTTTTGGGTTATTTTTCTCCATCATATTAGGATTAGTAGTCAGAGTCTAGTAGGGTATGGGTTAGTGTCAGAGATTCAGTATTTAGAATGGAAAATTAGATAATGAATCCAATGTCTATGCAAATATATGCTACACAAAAATATTCCAAGTCTCATCCAGACAATGCCTTGACATTACCTTGCAAGACAAAATTAGAGGAGAAGAGTTAGAAAAGCAGTGAATACATATCTGGAATGGAAAGTGCTCAGGAGTTCACAACCTTTTGGTGGTAAAGCGGTTTCCAAAAGTAAGGGACAGGGTTGATATATCCAATCTTATATTTTACTAAATTTTGGAGCCATCTTGCCACAAATCCATGAAAAGATAATTTTGGCTTTACTATAAATTACTGAAAATTCTAAACCTGCTTGGAATGCCTGCCCATGCCTTGAACTCACCCATACCTGGCTCTCTGACCAGATAGCAGCCCTCTCTGAAACTTTGGTGATACCTCATAATTATTGCACTTTCCTGGCCAGAAAACGACCCACTCTGAGGCTCTAATGGTCCTCATAATTTCTGATGTTGGGGCCAGCAAGAAAAAAAAATGTAAACTACCAATAGTTTGATGATTGTCAAAGTTCTGTTATCTGTAACCCCCTTGTGTGTAAATTCCTGGGCTATAAAGCTGTGCTGTAAGAAAGGTGGGTTTGCTGTTCTGTTTGTGCAGTTTTAGGAGGGAGACATCCCAGGCGGTTGAAATAATAAGCTTGCATTAATTTGATTTTAATTGGAGTCTGTGGTCTTTTATTCATCCTGGTCTAACATTTTGGAGTTCTCCAGTGAGATGATTCTGCCCCAACAGATCACAAGACCAGACTGCTGGAAATTCTGAAGCTGGCCTTCCCTCCAGGGTTCCAGGCTGGAAAGCCAAGTTCCAAGGCCTTGGAATGAGCCTTTGGTCTTGGAGCACTGCAGTGAACCACTGCACTAAAACTATTAGGAAGCACCTGGTGGATGAGGTCTCCATAGGTAAGTGGCACCTTTATAACATGTAATATATGATTAAGGGAGATCTCTTCTGATGACAGAGAGGTGGCCTGGGGAGGTTCACATATACTCCTCTCCAGAACAGTAAGGAGAATTGTTCTCTCCTCTGTTCTGTTCTGAGGGGAATTGCTCTGGAAGGATAGAGAGGTGCCAACAGGCATGCACTTGCTCCTACCCAGGAGCTTTAGCAAGACATTGCATTGCTCTGCTGTTTTTTGTTTCGGTGCTGGGTTTCTGGTTTTTTGTGTGTGTGTGTGTGTGTGTTTTCTTCTGTGTTCTATATGTTTTTTTGTTTGTTCGTTTTTGTGCATTTTGTTGTGTGATTTCTGTGGTAAAACCTTAAGGATATTGGACGTGGAAATGGGTAATAAAGCAAGTAAGCCTGACACCCATTAGGACTGAGTTTCAAGGAACTATGATGAACTTTATCCCCGCTTTGTTAAGCAGGATGAGAGAAGCCCCTAACTGGCTGTCTGGAGCACACCCACTGCAGAGGGCAATACCTGCTGGGAGATCTAAGAACTGAGTTTCTCCCAGGTTAACAAGTGAAACTACTTTAAAATCCCTTGTCCCTCCAGATGAGGAGAGTCACAAACTTTGGGAGGAGTCCCCTGTGTTTCTCCTTTGTTCACAAAGCAATAAACTTCAATTATTCTTTTTCTCAAAACCCCGTCCTCATTTTTAAATTGGCATTAATTGGCTTCAAGGTCAGGAACCGAACTTTAAGTTACAAATTTTGATACACCACCCCCCAAAAGACCCAGAACCTTTTGAGAGCTGACTACTGAAATGTTAGGAGATGGAGCGTGCTTGGGGTGGAACCGAACCAGAGAAGCTAATCCTGTAAGTAAAAAGAGGGACTGAGGGACTCACAGCAGCTGCCAAACCCCTGTTGCTTCAGGGAATTCCCTTTTTCCTTCCCTGCATGGTAAGGATTATGCCACCTCTGTCTTGTTTAAAAAGAGAAAAAGAAAAAGGGGACACTAAATGCAGTAAAGTCACAATGGAGACCCTTGAATTTAAATTTCAGTTTGCCCCTCTGTGAAAACATCTGGTTCCCTTGTGGGGACTCCTATGGTGCCACTGGTGTAGGAGATTTTTCTCTTATCTGCTCTGTTTTAAAGGCTTCTGTCAGCCATAGTCTGGAGCTCCTTTCTGTCTGTCTTGTGTCTTTGTTTCTGGCCCTTTAAGACATGTGCAATAATGTGTTGATATTATAAATTGTTTCTTGGGAATGATCTTAGCTGAATGTGTGTCTAAATGATGATGTTTTATTGTAACAATCAGGTATCTGAATGGGTTTTAGAATATTGCACAATCTTGCAGTTAAAAGTCGGGTTTAAGTAATTGTTTAATTTATGATTTCAGGTAATTCATGCAAGAGAACATAAATACTTAGGATGGAAAACTAGAGAACTCTACTTCCAAGTTGGCAAGTAACTTCCCAATCATTCAGGCTTTTTTTTCACCAATTTTGAATTGGGTAGCCTAGGAAAATATCACTGTGTGTACCAGTGCATTAATTTGGACAAGGATAGTAAATCATATTATGGTATCTGTTGACAAAACAAGATGTCAAGATATAAAATTTTGTGAATTGTATCTTAAACTTATATCATAATTTTAAACATCTGTACCTTAAAATTTTGGTTAAAATGCTTAGGCCTGAGGTGTCTGCTCAGAATAGCAGTTTTTTTCCTGATCCTTCCAGACCTCATCCAGGACTTAGATTAAAATTCAAACGAAAGAAGCCTGCAAGCTCAGTAGGAGACTCATCTGCGGCCTAAGGGGAAAAAAAGGGTAAATTATATGGTATTTACTAATTACTGGCCAGTCTTTTTTTCTAGGACTCTTATTTTTTTCCTTACATTCTGGATTTTTTTTTTTGATCTCATGATTTTCATCCTACAGACCTAGGTTAATGTTTTTCTGATCAGATCTATCTTTGACCAAGTGTGGAGTTTTTGAAACATTGCAATGGAGATTGCACTTTGAAAAGCTAAAGGCCTTTACTATTATTATGTGTCCACACTTTTGTTTTGTGTTGTATGTCTATATATACATATGTCCGTATATCATACATATGAAACACAAATTACCATATATAAGGAGCGCTCATATAAACAAATTTTAAAAAGTGTATCCAAAGATCTTTAATTCACGTGATTTAAATGGTTTAATTGAAATTGGATAAACAGATAAAAATAAATGTCTTTAAATTTAAACTTAAAAGTTTTTCTAGGTATTCAAAAATCAAATAAAATATTAATGTTTATAAAATATCTAATATGAGTTGGTTCTAGGACTTTTCTTTCAAAAAAATGGTTCACACTCTTCAATACATTCGTCTAATATATTGATAAGTATGTAAATTAAATATGACATGGGATTACTCATTCGTGAGTACTTTTGTTAGATATCTGATTGATTTACTAAGGTCTGTATAAGTTTGTACTAAAGTCTGTATAAGTTTTTAAAAATCGGTCATGTGTTAAAGAGACAAAAATTTCTTAAAGCATAAGTTTACCCATAATATTGTGTTTATTAAGTTTTATTTTTTCTAGAGCTAGCAACCATAAAAAATAAACAACTGATTAAATAAGACCTCTTATTTTAGAGCACTGTACTGCCATGTCTTTAAAAGATAACCTCGCTTAATGTAGAAACGTCAATGTAATTGTGATGCTATTAATGTTCTCATATCTTCCAGGTATACAAATCTGTAATGTAGAAACTTAAAAGAGCATTATATCAAGCTGGTGTTCTGAAGTTTTATGGTAAAAAATATATTGGACATTCATTTACCTGTTATCAATAAGATATGTAAAGTTTTATGTTACTTTTTACATTGGGAACAATTTAAATATATGTTTACATTAATGAGAGCCTAATCTATGTAAAGGTTAAGAACGTTCAGCCTTTCTTTAATTCATGTTTTAAATGTGATAAAATATGATGTTAGATAATGTTCATGTGACCTCAAACAATTTATGTAAACTTTGTAAAATGATATTTAAAAAAAGAAAGATCATCTTTAGAACTAAAACACTTAAGATTTATAAAGAGCCCTGCCTTACCTGAGATAAGGCTCTGTGTCCCATCTTACTACATGTGAGAATAACTACGAAAGCAGTAGGTCAGATTTTATTTAACTTAAAGTTATGTTCAAAAGTTGTTTTCTTTTCTGTCAAGATTACTAGAATCTCAAACAGGGGATATGATTTATAACTCAGACAAAAAATTCAGGGTAGCTATTACACCAACTAAGTATATTTACACTTAATATTATTTTGATTTTCTTATAAGTGATCTAAAGATTCCCTGTTAGTGTTTTACAGAAGTGTTGCTTTAAGAACACAACATGGGTTTATTCAAGATAATAAGTCATCACCTACAGACAGAATAATAGAGATCACAATTAATAAAAAGATAGGTAATTATAAAGTTATAGACATTAAAGCCCAGTACTCTTAATATAAGGCTGTTAAAATTTATTTGCTGGATGTTTAAGATTAGGATTTAAAATTAAAGATAAATGAAAAGGGCCAAGAAAACTAATATTTGGCTCTTGCTCTCTGAGTCAGTCTGAATCCAGGAACAGGGGACTTCTCTAAAGAGCTTTGCAACTCTGAGCCACATAACCTCCTAATTAGGGAGATTAATGAGAACATTGGAGAACAGAAATCCAATCAGTGCATTTATTACAAAGAGGAGAGCCATCAGAGAGGGGAGACATCCCTGATGCTTCCAAGGGAAGCCACATGGTCAAGTAAGACCTGGACCAACTTAGCGCAAATGGCACTAGCAGAACTGAGAAGCTGCTCTCAAGTTTCCCCAGAAATGACTCCCATAAAAGCTCAGCTGACTGTTGACAATAGATAGAAACAAAAGTCAGTTTGACTGCTTCCTCTTAAACACTTAGGAAAGACAGTTAAAACCAAAATACAGCCATTCCTGGGCATTTAAAATAATAATAATAATAATAATAATAATAATAATAATAATAATAATAATAATATTTTAATGTATGCACTTTATGTTAGCCTCCCAAAATAAGTAAGACTGGAGGCTACAAAGAAGGATTCTCAGACAGGAATGCCTGATAACTATAAAAAGAGACTATCAAGAGTTGCTGCCAGAGGCAGAAGTTTTTAGTTTAAAGCCTACAGATATTACTAACCTACACAGGTAGGCTTGGTGTTTGCTAGTATGTTTATCCAGCCCTGAGTAACAGAATTAAAGGTTTCTCTATTGCAAATAGAGGTCATACTAGTAAAAAGATTTTGCAAGATCAGATGACATTAAATTATTAAACTTTAACACTAAAAGTAAAATATTAATTTGACATTCCTGATATCTGTGGATATTAAATACTGGTGAGGGAACTTCTATACAATGACATATTCCAACTGCTGCAACATTTATTCAGTACTCATAGTTTTGGTTTCTATCATAGAAAAACCCATCCCCAGATGACTTTACAACCTGTTCTTCCCCAACCAGACTTCAAACCGAACTGACTTCTAAAAGGCAACTCATGTATCTCAACTGACTTCTAAAAAGCAACTCATGTCCCTCATGCAGTGCCCCCTCACGCCACCCTCTCTCAGCTCAGAAGAAGCCAAAATGTCTGATGCCTCTTTTCTTACAACAATGAAGCAAAAAAATAAATAGACTATAAATATAAGTAGTTAATTAAGTCAGGTAAAATCAGGAATCCAGTTTTGGGTGAGTTCTAAAAATTTGGAGCCTGTTACGTGAGGGATTAAAATTCCCTCAGTGCTCTTCCCCTACCCTATCAAAGAATTGAAAGGAACACATTAGAAAAGGAAGTAATGATAGACCCATCGTGATATTTTATTAAAATTGGGAGGCATCTTGCCACAAAGCCATGAAAAGATAATTTTGGCTTAACTATAAATTACTGCAAATTCTGAACCTGCTTGGAATGCCTGCCAGTGCCTTGAACACACCCATGCCTGGCTCTCTGACAAGATAGCAGCCCTCTCTGAAACTTTAGTGACACCTCATAAATATTGGCCTTCCCTGGCCAGAAAATGACCCTCTCTGAGGCTCTAATGGTCCTCATAAATTCTGATATTGGGGCCAGCAAAAGAAAATGTATACTACCATTAGTGTGATGCTTGTCAGAGATCTGTTATCTGTAATCCCCGTTTTCTATAACTTTCTGAACTATAAAGCTGGGCTGTGGGAAAGGTGAGGTTGCTGTCTTGTTCCCGCCATTTTACATGGGAGACACAGCCAGACCAGTGGAAATAATTAGCTTTCTTTAATTTGATTTTAATTGGAGTCAGTGGTCTTTTCTTGCATCCTGGTCTAACAGGTAAACACTCCAGAAACATGGAGCTCTGCCAGCCTAAAGACTTCTTGTGAAACTGCCTCTGAGGTTGGGCACTTGAAATATATGTTGTTGTCATGAGCTGTAGCTTCCTTTCTAGTGAGAGCATCAAAGCTGTGTCTGCATCTATGTGACCTGGAGGACATGGTTTCTTATTTTCCAAAGGACAAGAGGCAACAGTGCAGAATTCACTCTTTGTAGGTAAACTGTGGCCACTGTGGGGTAAGTGTCTCCCTGTGTGGACTGTGAAGCCATTTGGTAATCCTTCACTTTCATGGTGTTTCTTGCTGCTGCACTGGGAGTTTAGTATTTGCTTCACGAAATAAAAGGAGTTCAACTGGGACCCAGTGCTGGAGGGAGTTCTGTCACATGTGGTGGGTCAGGGTTTGCAGGAGAATAGACAAACCAGGATTCAATCCCACATAGATTCTCCCCTTGACCATAGCAACCTGATTCTGAACATTGCCCTGAAAATCTCCATATTAAAAGATGCATTTATATGGAGAGGTTTCAGACATATAAGGTTCTGCTGGATGTACCATGTGAGTCACAAGCCATTTGGAAGCCAATGGCAGATCCACATGGCCCCACCAGAGATGTTTTATTACACACCTGCACACCTCTGCTCTACGCCCACTCTTCAGTAGGCTCCAACTTCCTGGAATTTGTGTTCTACACCATTTTCATGAAACCCAGTCAATCAAGGCACTGTCTGGTATACTCATGATCAGCAACAGGACATCAAAAGGTTCTCCAGTGCCACCTGGTCATGGGAATTTCAAAAATTTCATGGTATCTATGCAGCCACTTTTCAAGGATGAAGTTGCAGCACTGTGGGTTTCAATTCATTTAGGAACCATTAAATGGTGAGGAAGCTCATTTCAATGAAAGCTCTGGAGAACTCTCACAGGCAATTCTTCCCAAAGAATGGCAAAAAGTTCACATGAAGCCAGGACCACTGAGGTCTACAATGTAAGGTCCATGTGTGTTTTGACTCTCTACTCTGACTGCCAAGTTTTTCAGAATAAAATCATGTGATATTCTGGCTGAGATTCCCAGTGATCTGTGAAGAGACATCCTGTGCCTAGATCTCAGTTTCCAAGGGCGACACTCATTAGTGGCCTCGAAAAATCTCAACACAATTCATGGCAATACTTCTCTGAGGTCAGTTCCAGAACTCAGTCTCTAAGTGGAATTACAGCAGAGTTCAAGCCATGGTGGACCCAGTCATCTATTCCAACCACCACACAAATGAGGACAATTGAAACCAAAACACTCGCACATAACCCTCATCTTCTGCCATGGAGACACTCATCATAACCTCTTGCTGCAGGTTTCCATGAGGGACGCAGCACAAGACAGTGTCCAAAATATGCACCCTTGCCTCTCATTTTCCTAAATTCAGGGTGGCCTGGACATTCTACCTGTGAACCAGGAGTGATCAAATAGGCCTGCCCTTAATACTGCTCTGGTTCTCCATTTCGACTTTTACTGACTGTCGGGTATAGAGTCCTGACAAAATCCAAGCACCTATTCCCTAGCCTCTTAAGGGATTTGAACAACTCTTTTGACCCAAAGGATATCTATTCTCACTTGATAGAGGTCAGGACTTACAGAGGAAGGCAAGATACTTCATCCACGTTGACTGCTCTTTTGGCCATTTTGGTTTTGGATTCACACATGGGATCTTTTTGTAGATCCATCAGGCTCTGAGAATCTAAGCCACAGCCTCACACAGGGCCAAGGAGCTGATTCAGACACATCCATTTCCAAGCAATTAAGCAAAGAACCGCAGGTGATGCCCATTCATTTCCATTTGAAAACTGTTTTCTTCAGGCTTCATGAAGGCGTGGCCTGAGGCAAAAACCTTCCTGACATTCAGGGCAACAGAACAATAGGTAAGCAAATGGCCCAAAGCAGGGTTTCTCTACTGAGACTTTCCTGATCTCACCGATATCTGAGTTTTCTGAGATGCTCCCTTTGCCTTTAGCTATCCAGTACATGGGCATGTAACAAAGCTAAAGGGTGGTACATATCTTGGACACAAAACCATGAGCCTATTTTGGAGAGTGGCCAGAATTCAGGAAGAAAACTGGAGCCTAGTAAGTTGGTAGGTGTTGCCCATTGATAAGGCAAGCTGCAGTCCATTCATAAATTGGGCAGGATGAATGCTGGGAAGCTTTCTACTAGACAGGACACATCCATTGATGCATTCTCTTTTCAAATGTCTACAACCACGGACACAGTGGGATACACAGATAGAAACCCTCGCCTTGTCAAATGACTTTCTAGAAGCACTCCACTCTAAACCAAACAATCCGCCTTTCCTCCCTATTCTCAGAACATGAGACAAAAACCAAAAACTCACACCCACACCCACGAAGGCAACTTCTTCCCCAGGCAGGTCTGTGAGTATCTGGAGTGTCCTCTGACTGGTGAGCCATATTATGTTCCCCGGAAATGGCATGTCCTCTCTCAGATCTGGTCTCCTTGGCATACCTGTGAAGTTGTCAGGAGCCAGCGGTGAACCACAACCTGCTTTCTCAGTAAAGGCCCCTCATCAGAGCTCTCCTGGCATTTGGCAATCCTCACAGCAGTAGGTACCAAGAAACACTGACTCTGTCCTTGGAAGGATCAAACAAGTGAGCCCATTGGTACTGAGACAGGGACTGGCTCTGGGTTCCTGGATTCTTTGATCCCAAGTTGAGAGAGTTTCATCACCAAGGAAGTGAAGTATGTTATTTCCTTCAGGAACTGAATGAAGTCACTGCATTGGCAACCACTTTGTCCTAACAGTTGCTCTCAAGGGTCCCATGACATGGAGGCTGCCCCTAATTCCTGTGACATATTCACAAGTTAGAATGGTATATCAACCATAGGCACCCAAAAAGAGATCTCCAACCAGGCCTGTTTTTGTCTATCTTCTCTACATTAAGAAGATAGAGGCTGGTTCAAACACATCCCTTCATTCTGAACAGGATGTTTGCCATGGAAGTTGACTTTTGCTCTCTCAGGTCCTTCATAGCTGCCTACATCTCCTCAAGGGATCATTCTGCATGGATCTTTGAGGTTCTCAGCAGGTGGAAGATCCCCTACATTCCAGTATCTTAAGACCAACTCTGTTCCTGCTCTTCTGTAAAGTAAGATTGAGGGAACAGTGTATGGTTTGCGTTAATAACATGTTCAATTTTGGGGTAGGAAATATTCTGCAGAATGAATAATGGTAGTGTGAACCTGCGATATTTATAAGACTATACATGTGAAATATAAGTATGAAAACAGAAATCTAGTTAAGATTTGAAGCCTCGAAGGGCATTGGGTCCTTGACTGCGATACTTAGATTTGAAATACACTCTGCACAGATGTCTCAGATAAATCTATATAGAATGGCATAGGACCTTGTACCTTGGATGATTGAATGTCTAAGAGAACATCCAGTCAAAAAGAGATAGTCGGTAGGATAAGGAAGATATTCGGTATGTATAGAAAGAAGAGTGAGTATAGGATTTGGACTAAAAGTTCTTTAGCAATAGGGTTTTGCGTAGAGAGTGAATGTAAATGTCAGCACATATGAAGAGTCAGTAACAATGATGAACTGAGGAAAATATGTAGGAAAGCAGATATCAATAGAGACTTTTGAAAATCAGGCAATGTATAAAGTGAGTGATAGGATTAGACATTTTCGTCAGGCTTGAGATTGAACATATAATCTTAGAAAGAAAGAAATATGTAGTCACCAATAGGATTGACATTTGAGCTCATTAGGTAAACTGGACATGGATGTTTTTAATAATCCATGCTTACTTTCCTTTAAGGCATTGGTACAATCATTAGAGTGAACTTTGCTTTTTGTTTCCAGAATATTACTGTGATAAAATGTATATGTAGATCAGGTGACATGAGTATTTCTTCCACCATTTATGGGAATAATATGTTGAAAGCATGTAAAGTATTGTTGGGATACAAATAGGTGTACCCAGTGTCGATGTATATAGAGATAATGCCTGAATAGACCATACTGTGAATAAATAATATAACTGGTTCCAACTTTAATTAATGGATTGAATTGATATCTGAAAATATACACAAACTCTTATATTGATATGCAATCATTCATTCCAACCAGTTATATATCTAATGGTAATATTAGGGTTATGGTTTATCATGAAGAGTGTATGAGTTTTGCTTCAAAAGTGATTATGGAAATCGAAAATAATATGTTTGGAAAAAAGTCTCATGAAAAGACAAGTCAAGAAACCTGGAGGAATACATGTGTTCTGAAGCAGGAAGTGATTGAAAGTGAAAAAAAAATGCATAAAAATTTATGAACTTGTGGATGAAATATATATCCCATTATATGCATGAACTGAAGAAATATTAATGTACCAGTTTTGAATGAAAATGAACATCAAAATACACATCATGTCCAATAGGTATCTACTTGCATTGATGTTAAACTAGGTCAGTTACTGTAGAAATATTAGGAATTGTATGCAACCTTCACTTAAGTTAGTTTTCAGTACTAAGAACAAATATGTATTTCAGGTGGATGACTATTTCTGAGAATAATCTTGTAGAAAGTTGATTTTAAATTCGCATATATGAACATGAATAAATTTAGGGAGTGTAAATAAGATACATATGTTTCTGATTTTGAAAAATCTGGAGAGTGTATATATATATATATATATATATATATATATATATATATATACACACACACATATATATATACACACACACTAATACATTACATAGTAGCAATATATATGCTAATCAAAATTCATCATGAAATATATATCATGAACAGATGAAATAATATTCATTTTACTTAATATGGATTAATGTATAATATTGTTATAGTAGGAAGACCACCCCTTGGTTGAATTTTCAGTTTCAACATCGTTTAGGAGAAGTGATCTCTTCTCACAATTTGTATCTGCCAAGTCAGCCACCTCACAAGAATGTACGTGTGATACCAGGTAGGATTCTAAATGTGCATATAAAAATACATGTGCTGAATAGGCTACAGAGAAAGGGAGAGAGGAATTCACAAATTTTTTTAACTTTAAAAGCACATGGAGAATTATTTCAACAAAATTTGACTCGATTTATAACACCTACCCTATATAATGCAAAATGCAAGTCCAACTATACACCATGCCTCCTCTGAACTGCTTGTATTTCCATTTTGTTTGATTACTATTCTCCATCATATTACAATTAATTGCCAGAGTCTGCTAGGATATGGGTTAGTGTCAGAGATTCAGTATTCCAAATGGAAAATTGGAAAATGATTCCTATGTGTATGCAAATATGTGCTACACAAAAATCTTCCCACTCTCATCCAGAACAATGCCATGACATTACCTTCGTACCAAGTAAGACACAATTAGAGGAGAAGAGTTAGAAATTCTGTGAATTCAAATCTGGAATGGAAAATGCTCAGGAGTTCAGAAACTTGGAGGTGGTAGAGGAGTTTCCAAAAGTAAGGGACAAGGTAAACATTCCACAAACACTGAGCTCTGCTTGCCTAAAGACTTCTTGAGAAACTGCCTCTGAGGTTGGGCACTTGAAATATATGTTATTGTCAGTAGCTTCAGCTTCCTTTGTAGTGGGATCTTCAAAGCTGGGTCTGCATCTATGTGACCTGGAGGACATGGTTTCTTATTTTCCAATGAACATGAGGCAGCAGTGATGAATTTGCTCTCTGTAGGTAAGCTGTTTCTTCTGGGGGCTAAGTGATTCCCCGTGTTGACTCTGAAGCCATTTGGTCATCCTCCACACTTCGTGGTGTTTCTTGCTGCTGCACTGGGAGACTGGTGTTTGCTTCACGAAATACAAGGAGTTCATCTGGGACACAGTGCTAGAGGGAGTTCTGTCACATGTGGTGTGTCAGGGTCTACAAAATAATGCACCAACCAGGCTTCTATCCCACATAGCTTGCCCCTTTGACCATAGCACCTGATTCTGAACATTTCGCTGAAACCTCTCCATATAACAAGAAACATTTACATATAAAGGTCTGCTGGCTGCACCATATCACTCAGAAGCAATTTGGGAGCCAATGGCAGATCCACATGGCACAACCACAGATTTTTTGTCACACGCCTTGCCACCACTGCTCTAGGCCCACTACTCAGCATGGTCCAATTTACTGGCATCTCTGTTCTACACCATTTTCATGAAACCCAGTCAATCAAGGCACTGTCTGGTATGCTGATGATCAGCAACAGGACATCCAAATGTTCTCCACTGCCACCTGGTCATGGGAATTTCAAAAATGTCATGGTATTTATCTAGCCACTTTTCAAGGATGAATTTGGAGGCACTGTGGGTTCAAATTCATTTTGGAACCATTAAATGTTGTGGAAGCTCATTTCAATGAAAGCTCTGGAGAATTCTCACAGGCAAGGCTTCCCAAAGAGTGGCCAAAGATCACATGAAATCAGGCCCATTGAGGTCTACAATGTTAGGCCCATGTGTGTTTTGATTCTCAACTATGGCTACCAAGTGTTTCAGCATAAAATCATGTTGTATCCTGCCTGAGATTCCCAGTGCTCTGTGGAAAGCCACCCTGGGCCTAGATCTCATTTTCCAAGGGCGACTCTCATGCGTGGTCTCCAAAAATCCCAACACAATTCATGGCAATACATCTCTGAGTTCAGTTCCAGAACTCAGTCTCTAAGGGGAATCACACCAGAGTTCAAGCCCAGTTGGACCTAGTCATCTCTTCCAACCACCACAAAAATGAACACAATTAAAACGAAAAAACTCCCACGTGGCAGCACTCATGGTCTTCCATATAGACACTCATCAGAACCTCTGTCTGGAGGTTTCCATGAGGGGCGCAGCCCAAGACAGTGTCCAAAATATGCTCCCTATCCCCTTATGTGCCTAAAGTCAGGGTGGCCTGGACACCTTTTCTCTGAACCAAGAGTGATAAAATATTCCTGCCCTTTATACTGCTCTGATTCTCCAATATGAGGCTTACTGACTAGCGGGTATAGATTCTTTGTGTGAATTGGAGTCATGAGAAAACTCAAGCACCTATGGGCTAGGCTCCGCAGGTCTTTGAAGAACTCATTTGACACAAAGGATCTCCATTCTCACTTAATGGATTTCAGGAACCTTGTAGAAGAAGGCGAGAGACTTCATCCACAATGACTGCTATTTTGGCCATTTTGGTTTTGGGTCCGCACGTGGTATCTTTCTTTAGATCCATCAAGTTCTGAGAATCTAAGCCACAGACTCACACAGGGCCAAGTGGCTGATTCAAACACACCCCTTTCCAAAGCAATTAAACAAAGAGCCACAGGTGATGCCCATTAATTTCCCTTTGAAAACTGTTTCTTCAGGCTTCACAAAGTGGTGGCCTGAGGGAAAGACCTTCCTGACATTCACGGCAACAAAACCATAGATAAGCAAATGGCCCAAAGCAGGGTTTCTCCACTGAGATGTTCCTGGTCACACTGATATCTGAGTTTTCTGAGATGCTCGCCATTCCCTTCAGCTATCCAGCACATGGCCATGTCACAGAGTTTGGAGGTGGTACATATATTGGATATAAATCCATGAGTGTATTCTGGAGAGTGGCCAGAATTCACGAAGAAAACAGGAACTTAGGAAGTTACTAGGTGTTGCCCATCCATAAGGCAAGCCGCAGTCCATTCAAAAATTGTGCAGAATGAATGCTGGGAAGATATTTACTAGACAGGACACATCCAGTGATGAATTGTCTTTCCTAATGTGTACAACCACGGACACAGTGCGATACACAGACATAGAAACATTGCATTGTCCAACGACTTACTAGAAACAGTCCACTACAAATCAAACAAACCACATTTCCTACTTATTCTCAAAACATGAGACAAAACCACAAACTCACACCCACACCCACAAAGCACCTCCTTCCCCCAAGTTGGTCTTTGATTATCCGGAATTTCCCCTGACTGGTGGGTATACTATGATCCCTCGAAATGGCCTGTACTGTCTCAGATCTGGTGTCTTTGCCAACTCTTTGAAGTTGTCAGGAGCTAGTGATGAACCACTACCTGCTCTCTCAGGAAACACCCGTGTTCAAAGCTTTCCTGGCATTTGGGCATCATCACATCAGTAGGTACCAAGAAGGTCTGACTCTGTCCTTGGTAATTCCAATCAAGTGAGCCAACTGGGACTGGGACTGGGACTGGCTCTGGGTGCTTGGCTTCTGGATCCCAAAGTCAGAGAGTTCCATCACCAAGGAAGAGAGGTGCGGTCACTTACTTTAGGAAGTGAATGAAGACTCTGCTTTGGTAACCACTTTGTCCTAACAGTTACTTCCAAGGGTCCAATTAGATGGAGGCTACCCCTAATTCCTGTCACACTTTCACAAGTTAGAATGGTGTATCAACCATAGACACCCGGGAACAGCTCTCCACACAGGCCTGGTTTGGTCCATGTTCTCTACATTAAAAAGAGAGAGGCTGATTCAGACACAACCCTTCATCCTGACCAGGTTGTTTGCAATGGAAGATGACTTTTGCTCTCTCAGGTCCTTCATAGCTGCCTACATCTTCTCCAGGGATCACTTCTGCATGGACCTTTGAGGTTTTCAGCATGTGAAAGATCACCTACATTCCTGTATTTTAAGAACAACACTGTCCCTGCTCTTCTATTAATTGAGATTGTGGGAACAGTGTATGGTTAGTGTTAATAACATGTTCGATTTGGGTTAGGAATCATTCTGCTGGATGAATAATGGTATTGGGAACCAGTGATATTTATAAAAATATAGACATGAAATATAAGAATGAAAACAGAAATCTAGGTAAGATTTGAAACCAGAAGTGCATTGGGCTCTTGATTGTGATACTTAGCTTTGAATTATATTCTGCACATATGTCTCAGATAATTCGATAATCAATGGCATAGGATCTTGTACCTTGGATGACTGAATGTAGAAGAGAACGTCCACTTGAACAGGGAAAGTCAGTAGGATTAGGATGATAGTCGGTAGCTTTCAGAAGAAGAGTTAAAAGAATTTTCTGCTAAAAACCATGTCTTCAAAGCATCCTCAGCAAAACATTACAGGAAGAAGAAATGGAAAATAACAAGGAAAACCAACAGTGGGACATAGGACAGTAAAGGGGTGAAAATAATCAAAGAGAAAAACAAAACATGTTTAGTAACATGAATTAACAAATATGGCTGGAAGAACAACCAATATCTCAATAATAACCCTAAATGTTAATGGCTTAAACTCACCAATTAAGAGACACAATCTAGTAGAATGGATCACAACAATATGCTGCCTACAGGAGACGCATTTGATAGGAAAAGACATACATACACTGAAGGTAAAAGGTTGGGAAAAATCATATCACTCATATGGACTTCGGAAACAAGCAGGACTGTCCATACTCATATCAAGTGAAATAGATTTCAAGCCAAAGTAAATCAAAAAGGGATAAAGAGGGACACTACATACTGCTCAAGGGAACCATACACCAACAAGACATAACAATCATAAATATATATGCCCAAAACATTGGTGAAGCTATGTTCATCAAACAAATTCTTCTCAAGTTCAAGAGTCTAATACACCACCATACAATAATCATGGGAGACTTCAACACACCTCTCTCACTACTGGACAGATCTTCCAAACAAAAGTTGAATAATGAAACTATAGAACTCAATACACAATTAATAACCCCGACTTATGAAATATATAGAATATACCACCCAACATCAAGCAGTTACACTTTTTTCTCAGGAGCACATAGATACTTCTCAAAAATAGATCATATATTATGTCACAGGGCAACTCTTAGACAATATAAAGGAGTAGAGATAATACCAGGCATCTTATCTGATCATAATGGAATGAAACTGAAAATCAATCATAAAAGAAAGAAGGAAAAATCATGCATCACTTGGAGAATGAAAAATAGGTTACTGAATGATTAATGGGTTATACAAGACATCAAGGAGAAAATTAAAAAATTCTTAGAGATAAATGAAAACACAGACACAACATATCGGAATCTACGGGACTCATTGAAAAGAGTTCTAAGAACAAAATTCATTGATTGGAGTTCATTTCTTAAGAAAAGAAAAAAAAAACAAATAAATGATCTCATACTTCATCTCATTATCGTAGAAAAAGAAGAGGAAAACAACAGCAAAAGAAGTAAAAGGCAAGAAATAATTAAAATCAGAGCTGAAAATAATGAAATAGAAACAAATGAAACAATTGAAAAAATTGACAAAACTAAAACATGGTTCTTTGTAAAAATAAATAAAATCGACACACCCTTAGCCATGCTAACAAAGAGAAGAAGAGAGAGAACTCAAATTACTAGCATACGGGATGAAACAGGCAGTATCACAATAGACACTTCAGAAATACAGAGGATAATCAGAAATTATTTTGAATCCTTATTCTTCAATAAAATAGAAGACAGTCAAGGCATCGATAAATTTCTTAAGTCCTATGATCTGCCCACGTTGAGTCAGGAGGATATAGACAATCTAAACAGACGAATATCAATTGAGGAAATAGAAGAAACCATCAAAAGATTACCAACTAAGAAATGCCCAGGACTGGATGGGTATAGAGCAGAGTTTTACAAAACCTTTAAAGAGGAACTAATACCAATACTTTTCAAGCTATTTCAGAAAAAATGCACAAATGCTCAACAAAATCGTGGCGAATCGGATACAAAAACATATCAAAAAATTTATGCACCATGATCAAGTAGGATTCATTCCTGGTATGCAAGGCTCGTTCAATATATGGAAATCAATAAATGTTATTCACCACATCAATAGACTTAAAAAATAAGAACAAAATGATCATCTCGATAGATGCAGAAAAATCATTTCACGAAGTACAGCATCCCTTTATGTTAAAAACTCTAGAAAAACTAGGGATAACAGGAACATACCTCAATATTGTAAAAGCAATCTATGATAAGCCTCAGGCTAGCATCATTCTGAATGGAGATAATTTGAAGGTATTCCCTCTAAAATTTGGAAGAAGATAGGGATGCCCTCTCTCACTACCTCTTTTCAACATATTTCTCGAAATACTGGCCAGAACAATTAGAGAGATTAAAGAAATTAAAGGCATAAAAAAAGGAAAAGAAGAACTTAAGTTATCACTATTTGCAAATGACATGATTCTATACTTAGAAGACCCAAAAGGGTATTCAAAGAAACTATTAGAGTAAATAAATGAATTCAACAAAGTGGCAGGATATAAAATCAACAAGCATAAATCAAAGGCATTCCTGTATATCAACGACAAATCCTCTGAAACGGATATGAGGACAACCACTCCATTAACAATATCCTCAAAAAAAAAAAAAAACTAAAACATTGGGAATCAACCTAAAAAAAGAGGTGAAAGACTTATACAATGAAAAGTACAGAACTCTAAAGAGAGAAATAGAAGAAGAACTTAGAGGACCGAAAAATATACCCTGTTCATGGATAGGCAGAAATAACATCATCAAAATGGCGATATTACCAAAAGTTCTCTATATATTAAATGCAATGCCAATCAAAATCCCAACGGAATTTCTTGTAGAAATAGATAAAGCAATTATGATATTCATACGGAAAAATAAAAGACCCAGAATAGCAAAAACAACTCTAAGCAAGAAGTGTGAATAAGGCGGTATAGCGATTCCAGACCTCAAACTATAATACAAAGCAATAGTAACAAAAACAGCATGGTACTGTTACCAAAACAGGCGGCTGGACAAATGGTACAGAATAGGAAACACAGAAACCAATCCAGAAAACTACAACTATCTTATATTTGATAAAGTGGCTAAAAGCAGGCAATGGAGGAAGGATAGCATCTTCAACAAATGGTGCTGGGAAAACTGGAATTCCATATGTAACAAAATGAAACTGAATCCATTTCTCTCCCCTTGCACAAAAGTTAACTCAAAATGGATCAAGGAGCTTGATATCAAATCAGAGAGATGGCATCTGATACAAGAAAAAGTTGGCTACGATCTACATACTGTGGGGTCGGGCTCCAAATTCCTCAATAGGACACCCATAGCACAAGATTTAATAGCTAGAATGAACAAATGGGACTTACTCAAACTAAAAATTTTTCTCTGCAAAAGAAACAATAAGAGAGGTGAATAGGTAGCCTACATCCTGGGAACAAATCTTTACTCTTCACAGTTCAGATAGAGCCCTAATATCCAGAGTATACAAAGAACTCAAAAAATTAAGCAATAAGAAAACAAATAACCCAATCAACAAATAGGCTAAGAACCTGAACAGACACTTCTCAGAGGAGGACATACAATCAATCAATAAGTACATGAAAAAATGCTCACCATCTCTAGCAGTCAGAAAAATGCAAAACAAACCCTCCCTAAGATACCATCTCACTCCAGTAAGATTGGCAGTCATTATGAAGTCAAACAACAAGTGCTGGCGAGAATGTGGGGAAAAGGATACAGCTGTACATTGCTGGTTGGACTGCAAATTGGTTCAGCCAATTTGGAAAGCAGTATGAGATTTCTTGGAAAGCTGGGAATGGAATCACCATTTGACCCACCTATTCCCGTTCTCGATCTATTCCCTAAGACCTAAAAAGAGCATCCTACAGGGACACTGCTACATTGATGTTCATAGCAGCACAATTCAAAATAGCAAGAGTGTGGAACCAACCTAGATGCCCTTAAATAGATGAATGGATAAAAATATGTGGCATTTATACACAATTGTGTATTACTCTGCATTAAAAAAATGATAAAATCATAGAATTTGCAGGGAAATTGATGGCATTAGAACAGATTATGCTAAGTGAAACTAGCCAATCCCTAAAAAACAAATGCCAAAAGTTTTCTTTGATATAAGGAGAGTAACTAAGAACAGAGTTGGGAGGAAGAGCATGAGAAAAAGATTAACATTAAACAGGGGTGACAGGTGGGAGGGAAAAGGAAAGAGAAGGGAATTTGCATGGAAATGGAAGGAGACACTCATGGTTATACAAAATTACATACAAGAGGATGTGAGGGGAATGGGGAGAAAACCAAGGGGGAGAAATGAATTACAGTATATGGGGTAGAGAGAGAATATGCGAGGGGAGGGGATGGGGGATAGTAGAGGATAGGAAAGGCAGCAGAATACAACAGACACTACTATAGCCATAGGTAAAACAGTGGATGTGTAAAAGATGTGATGCTGAAATCTGTATACGGGGTAAAAATGGGAGGTCATAATACACTTGAATCAATGTGTGAAATATGATATGTCAAGAAACAGGTAATGTTTTGAACAACCAACAATAAAAATTAAAGGAAAAAAAAACACATAGAGAACTATTTCAACTAAAAGTTGACTAGATTTATAACACCTACCCTTTATCATGCAAAAGCAAGTCCAAGTATACACCATGCCTCCTCTGAACAGCTTGCATTTCTATTCTGTTTCGGTTATTATTCTCCATCATAAAAGGATTAGTAGTCAGAGTCTAGTACGGTATGTGTTAGTGTCAGTGATTCAGCATTTCGAATGGAAAATAGGAAAATGAATCCAATGTGTATGCAAATATGTGCTACACAAAAATCTTGTCACTATCATCCAGAATAATGGCTTGACATTACCTTCGCCCCAAATAAGACACAATTAGAAGAGAAGAGTTAGAATATCTGAATACATATCTGGAATGGAAAATGCTCAGGAGATCACAACCTTGGAGGTGGTAGAGGAGTTTCCAAAAGTAAGGGACAGTGTACACACTCCACAAACATGGAGCTCTGTTGGCCTAAAGACTTTTTGAGAAACTGCCTCTGAGGTTCGGTACTTGAAATATATGGTGTTGTCAGGAGCCTTAGCTTTTTTTGTAGTGAAACCATCAAAGCTGGGTCTACATCTTTGTGACCTAGAGGACATGGTTTAATATTTTCTAGTGAACATGAGGCAGCAGTTCTGAATTCTCTCATTGTAGGTAAACTGTGGCCACAAGGGGCCACAGAGACTCCCCGTGTGGACTGTGAAGCCACTTGGTCATCCTCCACTTTTCGTGGTGTTTCTTGCTGCTGCACTGGGAGTTTGGTATTTGCTTCACGAAATACAAGGAATTGAAAAGGGTCACAGTGCTGGAGGGAGTTCTGTCACGTGTAGTGGGTCAGGGTCTGCAGGAGAATGCAACAACCAGTCTTCTATCCCACATAGTTTTCCCCCTTGTCCATAGCAACCTGATTCTGAACATTGCCCTGAAACTTCTCCATATAACAAGATGTATTTACATATCAGGGACTCCTGGCTGCACCACATCAGTCACAAGCCATTTGGAAGCAATGGCAGATCCATATGGCCCCAGCACAGATATTTTATCACACCCCTGCACACCACTGCTCTAGGCCCACTACTCAGCAGGCTCCAACTTACTGGGATCTCTGTTCTACACCATTTTCATGAAACCCAGTCAATCAAGGCACTGTCTGGTATACTCTTGATCAGCAATAGGACATCCACAGGTTCTCCACTGCCACCTGTTCATGGAATATTCAAAAATTTCCTGGTATTTATCGAGCCATTTTTCAAGAATATAGTTGGAGGCTCTGTGTGTTTCAATTCTTTCAGGAACCATTAAATAGTGAGGAAGATTGTGTCAATGAAACTTCTGCAGAACTCTCACAGGCAAGTCTTCCCAAAGAGTGCCCAAATGGTCACATGAATCCAGGCCCATGAGGTCTACAATGTGAGCTCCATGTGTGTATTGACTCTCAACTATGGCTGCCAAGTCATTAAGAATAAAATCATATGATATCATGGCTGAGATTCCAAGTGCTCTGTGCAAATCCACCCTGCGCCTAGATCTCAGTTTCCAAGGTGACTCTCATGTGTGGCCTCCTAATATCCCAACACAATTCATGGCAATACTTCTCTGAGGTCAGTTCCAGAACTCAGTCTCTAAGGGGAATCACACCAGAGAACAAGCCCAGGTGTACCCAGTCATCTCTTCCAACCACCACACAAATGACCACAATTGTAACCAAAATACTGCCACATGGAGCACATCTTCTTTCATATAGACAGTCATCATAACCTCTGACTGGAGGTTTCCATGAAGGGCGCAGCCCATGTCGGTGTCCAAAATAAGCTCCCTTCTCCCTCATTCGCCTAAAGTCAGGGTGGCCTGGACACCATTCCTGTGAACCAAGAGTGATGAAATAAGCCTGCCGTTAATACTGCTCCACTTCTCCAATTTGAGGCCTACTGACTATGAGGTTGAGAATCTTTATGTGAATTGGAGTCATGAGAATACCCAAGCACATATGGGCAAGCCTCTTCCAGGATTTGAAGAACCCATTTGACCCAATGTGTACCTATTCTCACTTGATGGACGTCAGAAAACTTTCAGAAGAAGGCTAGAGACTTCATCCACAATGACAGCAATTTTGGCCATTTTGGTTTTGGATGCACACTTTGGATCTTTCTTTAGATCCATCAAGTGCTGAGAATCTATGCCACAGCCTCATACGGGGCTGATTCAGACACATCCTTTTCCAAAGCAATTAAGCATAGAGCCACAGGTGATGCCCATTCATTTCCATTTGAAAAGTGTTTCTTCAGGGTTCACAAAGGGTTTGCCTGAGGCACAGACCTTCCTGACATTCAGGTCAACAGAACAGTAGGTAAGCAAAAGGCCCAAAGCAGGGTTTCTCCCTGAGACTTCCGTGGTCACACTGATATCTGAGTTTTATGAGATGCTCGGCATTCTTCAACTATCCAGTACATGGCCATGTCCCAGAGCTTGGAGGTGGTACAAATCTTGGACACAAAACCATGAGACTATTCTGGAGAGTGGCTAGAATTTATGAAGAAAACCGGAACATAGAAAGATAGCAGGTGTTGCCCATAGATAAGGCAAGCTGCAGTCCATTCATAAATTATGCAGGATGAATCCAGGGAAGCGTTTTAAAAGACAGGACACATTCATTGATGCATTCCCTTTTCTAATGTCTACAACCACAGACACAGTGGGATATTCAGACATAGAAAGACTCGCCTTGTCAAAGGACTTACTAGAAACAGTTCACTTGAAACCAAACAAACCATTTTTTATATCTATTCTCAGAACATGAGACAAAACCACAAACCCACATCCACACCCACAAAGGCACCTCCTTCCCCCAAGTAGGTCTGTGACTAGGCACAGTGTCCTCAGACTGGTGGGCCATACTATGTTCCCCTGAAATGGCCTGTCCTGTTTCAGATCTGGTCTCCTTGGCCAACAGTGTGAAGTTGTCAGGAGCCAGTTTTGAGCCACTAACTGCTTTCTCAGGAAATCCCCTCATCGGAGCTATCCTGGCATTTGGCCATCCTCACATCGGTAGGTGCCAAGAAAGACTGACTCTGTTCTTGGTAAATCCAAACAAGTGAGACCACTGGAACTGAGACTGGGACTGACTCTGTGTTCCTCGCTTCCAGGATTCCACGTTCAGAGGTTTCTATCACCAAGGGAGTGAGGTGAAGTCACTTCCTTCAGAAACTGAATGAGGACACACTGCCTTGGAAACCAATTTGTCCTAAAATTTGCTTCCAGAGTCCCATGGAGGCTGCCCCTACTTCCTGTGACACTTTCACAAGTTAGAATGATATATTAACCATAGGCACCCAGGTACAGCTCTCCACACAGGCCTGGTTTGGTCCATCTTCTCTACATTAAGAAGAGAGAGGCCAATTCAGACACAACCCTTCATCCTGACCAAGTTGTTTACCATGGAAGAAGACATTAGCTCTCTCAGGTCCTTTATAGCTGACTATATCTTGTGCAGAGATCATTTTTGCATGAACCTTTGAGGTTCTCAGCAGGTCAAAGATTCCATACATTCCTGTATTGTAAGACCAACTCTGTTCATGCTCTTCTGTAAAGTTAGGCTCAGGGAACAGTGTATGGTTTGGCTTAATAACATGTTCAATTTGGGTTAGGAATCATTCTACTGGATGAATAATGGTATTGGGAACTGCGATATGTATAAGACTATAGAAGTGACATATATGTATGAAAACATAAATCAAAGAATTATTTGAAGCCCAGAAGGGCATTGGGCCCTTGATTGGGATAGTTAGCTTTGCATTACATTCTGCACAGATGTCTCAGATAAATCCATATACAATGGCATAGAACCATGTACCTTGGATTATTGAATGTCGAAGAGAACATCCAATCAAAAAGGGATATTCCATAGGAATAGAAAGATAGTTGGTAGGTTTATGAAGAAGAGTGAATATAGGATTTGGAACAATTGTTCTTTAGCAATAGGGTTTCGGTTACAGAGTGAATGTAAATGTTGGAACATGTGAAGAGTCAGTCACGAAAGTGAACTGGGGAAAATAATTAGGAAAGCAGATATCAACAGAGACATTATGACATCAGGCAAAATATAAAGTACGTGATATGATTAGACATTTTCAAAAGGGTTGAGTTTGAATATATAATCTTAAGAAGAAACAAATATGGAGGCACCAATAGGATTGACATTTGCGAGCATTAGGCAAACTGGACATGGATGTTTTAGTAATCCATGTTCACTTTCCATTTAGGCTTTGGTACAATCATAAGTGTTACCTTTGCATTTTGTGTCCAGAAAATTACTGTGATAAAATATATATGTTGATCAGGTGACATGAGAATTTCTTCCACCATTTCTGGGAGCAATATTTTGAAGACGTATAAATTAGTATTGGGGTTACAAATAGGTGTACCCTGTTTCTATGAATATAGAGATAATGCATGAATAGACCATACAGTGAATAAATAATATAACTGGTTCCACTTTAAAAAATGGATTGAATTGATTTCTGAAAATATATAAGAAATCTTTTATTGATATACAATAATTTATTCCAACCAGTTATAATCTAATGGTAATATTATGGTTAGGGTTTATCTTGAAGAGTGTGTGAGTTTGCGTCAAAAGTGTTTATTGAAATCGAAAATAATGTGTTTGGAAAGAAGGCTCATGAAAAGACCAGTCAAGAAACATGGAGGTATACATTTGTTCTGAAGCAGGAAGTGATTCAAAGTGAAACAAATCCCTACAAATTTGTGAACTTGTGGATGATATATATATATCCTATCATGTGCATAAGCTGAAGAAATAGTAATGTACCAGTTTTTAATAAAAATGAAGGACAAAATACACATTATGTCCCATAGTAATTTATTTGCTTTGATGTTAAACTGAGTCAGTTACTGTAGAAATATTAGGATTTTTGTGAACCATTCAATGAAGTTAGTTTTCAGGACTAGGAAACAAATATGTATTTCAGGTGGATGAATATTTCTGATAATAATCTTGTGAAAAGTTGATTATAAATCCATATATGTGAATATGAATGAATTTAGGGACTGTATAATAAGACACATATATTTCATATTTTGAAAAATCTGGAGAGTGTGTGTATATATATACACAAACTCACACAAACACACACATACACACACACACATTAAAAAGTAGCAACATATATGTCAATAAAATTCACCATGAAATATATATCATCCACAGGTCCAAAAACTTTCATTTTACTGAACATGGATTTATATTTAAAGATATTGAACTAGGAAGCTCACTAATAGGTTAAATTATAAACCATGAGGCTATTCTGAAGAGTGGCCAGAATTCACGAAATAAACAGGAACTTAGGAAAGTAGCAGGTGTTGCCCATCGATAAGGCTAGCCGCAGTCCATTCATAAATTGCGCAGGATGAATGCAGGGAATTATTCTACTAGACACGACACATCTATTTATGCATTCTATTTTCAAATGTCCACAACCACGGAAAAGTGGAATACACACACATAGAAACACACGACTTGTCAAAGGACTTTCTAGAAACAGTCCAGTCCAAACCAAACAAACTGTCTTTCCTAACTATTCTCAGAAAATGAGACAAAACCACAAACTCACACCCACACCCGCAAAGGCACCTGCTTCTCCCAAGTAGGTGTGTGACTATATGGAGTGTCCTCTGAACAACAATGAATTAAGGGAATGTATATAAGACACATATATTTCATATTTTGAAAAATCTGTAGAGTGTATATATATATATATATATATATATATATATATATATATATATATACAAAAAACACTCAAACAGAAATTAAAATTAACTATATATATGCCAATCGAAATTCATCATGAAATATATATAATTCACAGATGCAAAATATGTATTTTACTGAACATGGATTTATGTATAATGTTGTTAAACTAGGAAGCTCACCCATAGGTTTTATTTTCAGTTCCAACAGCATTTATGAGAAGTGCTCTCTTTTCACAATTTGTATCTGCCAATTCAGCCACCACACAAGAGGTAGGATTCTATATGTGCATATAAAAATACATGTGCTGAGTAGGCTACAGAGAAAGGGAGACATGAATTCAAACATTTGTTAACTTTAAAAAATCATGGAAAACTATTTCAACAAATAATTGACTAGATTTATAACTCCTACCCAATATCAAGCAAAAAGAAAATCCAACTATACACATGCCTCTTCTGACCTGCTTGTATTTCTATTCTGTTTGGGTTATTTTTCTCCATCATATTAGGATTAGTAGTCAGAGCCTAGTAGGGTATAGGTTAGGGTCAGGGATTCAGTATTTGAAATGGAAAATTGGAAAATAAATCCAATGTGTATGCAAATATGTACTACCCAAACAAACTTCCCACTCTCATCCAGAACAATGGCTTGACATTACCTTCGAACTAAGTAAGACACAATTACAGGAGAAGAGTTATAAAATCTGTGAATACATATCCAGAATGGAAAATCCTCAGGAGTTCACAATCTTGGAGGTGGAAGAGGAGTTCTAAAAGTAAGAGACAGGGTAAACACTCCACAGATATGGAGCTCTGCTGGCCTAAAGACTTCTTTAAAAACTACCTCTGAGGTTGGGCACTTGAAATATATGGTGTTGTCAGGATCTTTAGCTTCCTTTGTAGTGAGACCATCAAAGCTGGGTCTGCATCTATGTGACCTGGAGGATATGGTTTCTTATTTTCCAATTAACATGAGGCAGCAGTACTGAATTCTCTCTTAGTAGGGAAACTGTGGCCACTGGGTATAACTGTCTCCCCGTGTGGACTGTGAAACCATTTGGTCATCCTCCACTTTTTTGTGTTGTTTCTTGCTGCTGCTCTGGGAGTTTGGTATTTGCTTCAAAAAATACAAGGCGTTCAAAGGGACACAGTTCTGGATGGAGTTCTGTCAGGAGTGGTGGGTCAGGGTCTGCAGGAAAATGCACCAATCAGGCTTCTATTCCATATACATTGCCCCATTGACCATAGCAACCTGATTCTGAACATTATAAATTATGAATATTATATATATATATATATATATATATATATATATATATATTATCGAAATCGAAAATAATGTGTTTGGAAAAAAGTCTCATGAAAAGACCAGTCAAGAAACATGGAGGAATACATGGGTTCTGAAGCAGGAAGTGATTCAAAGCGAAACAAATGCCTGTAAATTTCTGAACATGTGGATGAAGTATATATCCTATGATGTGCAAAAACTGAAGAAGAAGTAATGTAACAGTGTTGATTAAAAATGAACATCAAAATACACACGTGTCCCATAGGAATCTACTGCATTTATGTTAAACTGGGTCAGTTACTGTAGAAATATTAGGATTTCCATACACAATTCAATGAAGTTAGTTGTCAGTTATAGGAAACAAATATGTATTTCAGGTGGATAAATATTTCTGATAATAATCTTTTGAAAAGTTGATTATAAATCCACACACATGTATATGAATGAATTTAGGGAGTGTGTAATAAGACACATATATTTTGCATTTTGAAAAATCTGGAGATTGTGTGTGTATATATATATATACACACACTCACACACACACAGGAAACACACCCACAGACATTAAAAAGTAGCAATATATATACCAAAGTAAATTCATCATGAAACATATATCATCCAAAGATACAAAAATATTCATTTTACTGAACATGGATTTATTTTTTTGTTGTTGTTATACTAGGAAGCTCACACATAGGTTGAATTTTCATTTCCAACAGCGTTTAGGTGGAGTTATTTCTTCTCACAAATTTTATGTGAAATGTCAGCCACCTCACAAAAATGTAAGTCTGATACCAGGTAGGATTCTATATGTGCATATAAAAATACATGTGCTGAATAGCCTACAGAGAAAGTGAGACAGGAATTCACATATTTGTTTACTTTAAGAAAACATGGTAAACTATTTCAACAAAAAATTGACTAGATTTAAAACTCTTACCATATATAATGCAAAAGGCAATTCCAACTATACACTATGCCTCCTGTGAAATGCTTGTATTTCTATTCTGTTAGGGTTATTTCTCTCCGTCATTTTAGGATTAGTAGTCTGAGTCTAGTAGGTTATGGTTAGTGTGAGGGAGAAAACGGTTTTTTATTTTCCAATGAACATGAGGCAGCAGTGCTGAATTCTCTCTTTGAAGGTAAACTGTGGCCACTGAGGTCTAAGTGTCTCCCTGTGTGGACTGTGAAGTCATTTGGTCATTCTCCATTTTTCATGGTGTTTCTTACTAGTGCATGGGGAATTTGGTATTTGTTTCACGAAATACAAGGAGTTCAACTGGGAAAGAGGGCTGGAGGGAGTTCTGTCACATGTGGTGGGTCCTGGTCTGCAGGAGAATGCACCAACCATGCTTCTATCCCACATAGCTTTCCCGCTTGACTGTAGCACCTGATTCTGAACATTGTCCTGAAACCTCTCCATATAACAAGATGCCTTTACATATAAGGGATTCCTGGCTGCACCCTGTCAGTGACAAGACATTTGGAAGCCAATGGCAGATCCACATGGCCACACCACAAGAGTTTTATCACACAACTGCACACCACGACTCTATGCCCACTACTCAGTAGGCTCCAACTTACTGGCATCTCTGTTCTACACCATTTTCATGAAACCCAGTCAATCAAGGCACTGTCTGGTATACTCCTGATCAGCAACAGGACATCCAAAGTTCTCCAGTGCCATCTGGTCATGGGAATTTCAAAAATTTCATGGTATTTATGTAGCCATTTTTCGCGGATGAATTTGGAAGCCCTGTGGGTTTCATTTTATTCAGGAACCCTTAAATGGTGAGGAAGATCATTTCAATGAAGCTCTGCAGAACTCTTACAAGCATGGCTTCCCAAAGAGTGGCCAAAAGGTCACATGAATCCAGGCGCATTGAGGACTAAATGTGAGATCCATGTGTGTTTTGACTCTCACCAATGGCTGCCAATTCATTCAGAATAAAATCATGTGATATCCTGGCTGAGATACCCAGTGCTCTGTGGAAAGCCTCCCTGAGCCTAGATCTCAGTTTCCAAGGGTGACTCTCATGCGTGGCCTCCTAGATTTCCAACAAAATTCATGGCAATACTTCTCTGAAGTCAGTTCCAGAACTCAGTCTCTAATGGCAAACACACCAGAGTTCAAGCCCAGGTGGACCTAGTCAACTCATCCAACCACCACACAAATGACCAAAATTAAACCAAAATACTACCACATGGCCCTCATTTTCTTCCATATATACACTCTTCATAACCTGTGGCTGGAGTTTTCCATGAGGGGCGCAGCCCTAGACAGTGTCCAAAATAAGCTCCCTTGCCCCTCATTTGCCTAATGTCAGGGTGGAATGGACACCCTTCCTGTGAACCAGGAGTGATCAAATAGGCCTGCCGTAAATAGTACTCTGCTTCTCCAATTTGAGGCCTTCTGATTGTGGTGTTTAGATTCTTTATGTGAATTGGAGTGATGAGAAAAGCCAAGCACCTATAGGCTACCATCTGCAGGGCTTTGAAAACCTCATTTCACCCAATGGATCATTATTCTCACTTGATGGAGGTCAGGAACCTTACAGAAAAAGGCGAGAGACTTCATCCACAATGACAGCAATTTTGGCTATTTTGGTTTTGGATGCACACATGGGATCTTTCTATAGATCCATCATGTGCTGCGAATCTAAGCCACAGCCTCACATAGGGCCAAGCGGCTGATTCAGACACATCCCTTTCCAAAGCAAATAAGCAAAGAGCCAGAGATGATGCCCATTCATTTCCATTTGAAAACTGTTTTCTTCAGGCTTCACAAAGGTTTGGCCTGAAGCAAAGACCTTCCTGACATTCAGGGAAACGGAACTATATGTAAGCAAAAGGCCCAAAGCAGTGTTTCTCCAATGAGACTTTCCTGGTCACACTGATATCTGAGTTTTCTAAGATGCTTGCCATTCCCTTCAGCTATCCAGAACATGGCCATGTCACAGAGCTTGGAGGTGGTACAAAACCATGAGCCTATTCTGGAGAGTGGCCAGAATTAAGGAAGAAAACAGGAACTTAGGAAGATATTAGGTGTTGCCCATCCCTAAGGCAAGCCACAGTCCATTCAGAAATTGAGCAGGATGAATGTTGGGAAGCTTTCCACTAGACAGGGCACATCCATTGATGCATTCTCTTTTCTACTCTCTACATCAAGTGACACAATGGGATACACACATGAAGGAAAAACTCGCCTTGTCAAACGACTTACTAGATCAGTCCACTCCAAAACAAACAAACCGCCTCTCCTACGTATTCTCAGAACATGAGACAAAACCACAATCTCACACCCACACCCAAAAAGGCATCTCCTTCCCCCAAGTAGGTCTGTGACTGTCCGGAATGTCCTCTGACTGGTGGGCCATACAATGTTACCCCAAAATGGCCTGTCCTGTCTCAGATCTGATCTCGTTGGCCAACTCTGTGAAGTTGTCAGGAGCCAGTGGTGAGCCCCTTCCTGCTTTCTCAGGAAAGGCCCCTCTTCAGAGCTCTCCGGGCTTTTAGCCATCCTCACATCAGTAGGCACCAAGAAAGACTGACTCTGTCTTTGGTAAATCCAAATAAGTGAGCCCACCTGGACTGGAACTGGGACTGGATCTGTTTGCCTGGCTTTCAGGATCCCAAGTTCAGGGAGTTCCATTACCAAGGAAGTTAGGTAGGTCACTTCCATCAGGAACTGTATTAGGTCACTGCCTTGGCAACCACTTTGCCCTAACAGTTGCTTCCAAGGTTCCCATGAGATGAAGGCTGTCCCTACTTCCTGTGACACTTTCACAAGTTAGAATGGTATATCAACCATAGGCACCCAGGAACAGCTCTCTACACAGGCCTGGTTTAGTCCATCTTCTCTACATTAACAAGACAGATGTTGATTCAGACACATCCCTTCATCCTGACCAGGTTGTTTGCCTTGGAAGATGACTTTTTCTCTATCTGGTCCTTCATAGCGGCCTACATCATCTACAGGGATAATTTCTGCATGGACCTTTGAGGTTCTCAGTGGGTGGAATATCCCCTCCATTCCTGTATTATAAGACCAACTCTGTACCTGCTCTTCTGTAAAGTTAGATTGAGGAAAGAGTGTATGATTAGGGTTAATAACATGTACAATTTGGGTTAGGAATCATTCTGCAGGATGAATTATGGTATTCTGAACCTGTGATATTTATAAGAATATATGGGTGAAATATAAGTAGGTAAACAGAAATCTACATAAGCTTTGGAGACCAGAAGGACATTGGGCCCTTGATTGGGATACTTAGCTTTGAATTATGTTCTGCAAAAATGTCTCCCATAAATCGATATACAATGGCATAGGTCCTTGTACATTGGATGATTGAATGTAGAAGAGAACATGCAGTCAAAAAGGGATAGTCTGTAGGATTAGGAAGATAGTCAATAGGTTTAGAAAGAAGAGTGAGTATAGGATTTGGACCAAAAGATCTTTATTTTTTTTTTCGAGTTAATCCTAAAGAAATATTGTATTTATTAATATTTTCAACTGTGTGTACCCCAACGGGGGCCATATGCAAAGATTGGGTGTTATTTTTTTTTCATTTTTTTTTATTGGTTATTCAAAGCATTACAAAGATTTCAGAATCACATCGGTTACACATCCACATTTTACATAATACCATAATAGTAACTGTTGTATTCTGCTACCTTTCCTATCCTCTACTATCCCCCCTCCCCTCCCCTCCCATCTTCTCTCTCTACCCCATCTACTGTAATTCATTTCTCTCCTTATTTTTTCCCCATTCCCCTCACAAACTCTTATATGTAATTTTGTATAACAATGAGAGTCTCCTTCCATTTCCAAGCAATTTCCCTTTTCTCTCCCTTTCCCTCCCACTTCATGACTCTGCTTAATGTTAATCTTTTCCTCCTGCTCTTCCTCCCTGCTCTGTTCTTGGTTGCTCTCATTATATCAAAGAAGACATTTGGCATTTGTTTTTTAGGGATTGGCTAGCTTCACTTAGCATAATTTGCTCTAGTGCCATCAATTTCCCTGCAAATTCCATGATTTTGTCATTTCTTAGTGCTGCGTAGTACTCCATTGTGTATA
Organism: Callospermophilus lateralis; assembly: GCF_048772815.1. Taxonomy (NCBI): domain Eukaryota; kingdom Metazoa; phylum Chordata; class Mammalia; order Rodentia; family Sciuridae; genus Callospermophilus; species Callospermophilus lateralis. Next base: position 5,043,056 of record NW_027514584.1, read on the forward strand.
AATGCCACATTATTTTTATCCATTCATCTATTGAGGGGCATCGGGGTTGGTTCCACAGTGTAGCTATTGTGAATTGTGCTGCTATGAACATCGATGTGGCAGTATCCCTGTAGTACGCTCTTTTGAGGTCTTCAGGGAATAGTCCGAGAAGGGCAATAGCTGGGTCAAATGGTGGTTCCATTCCCAGCTTTCCCAGGAATCTCCATACTGCTTTCCATATTGGCCTCACCATTTTGCAGTCCCACCAGCAATGTATAAGAGTACCTTTTTCCCCACATCCTCGCCAGCACTTGTTATTGTTCGACTTCATAATGGCTGCCAATCTTACTGGAGTGAGATGGTATCTTAGGGTGGTTTTGATTTGCATTTCTCTGACTGATAGAGATGGTGAGCATTTTTTCATGTACTTGTTGATTGATTGTATGTCCTCCTCTGAGAAGTGTCTGTTCAGGTCTTTGGCCCATTTGTTGATTGGGTTATTTGTTTTCTTATTGTTTAATTTTTTGAGTTCTTTGTATACTCTGGATATTAGGGCTCTATCTGAAGTGTGAGGAGTAAAAATTTGTTCCCATGATGTAGGCTCCCTATTTACCTTTCTTATTGTTTCTCTTGCTGAGAAAAAACTTTTTAGTTTAAGTAAGTCCCATTTGTTGATTCTTGTTTTTAACTCTTGTGCTATGGGTGTCCTATTAAGGAATTTGGAGCCCGACCCCACAATATGTAGATCGGAGCCAACCTTTTCATCTATCAGACGCATAGTCTCTGATTTGATATCAAGGTCCTTGATCCATTTTGAGTTAACTTTTGTGCATGGCGAGAGGAGGGGATTCAGTTTCATTTTATTGCATATGGATTTCCAGTTTTCCCAGCACCATTTGTTGAAGATGCTATCCTTCCTCCATTGCATGCTTTTAGCCCCTTTATCGAATATAAGATAGTTGTAATTTTGTGGATTGGTTTCTGTGTCCTCTATTCTATACCATTGGTCCACCCGCCTGTTTTGGTACCAGTACCATGCTGTTTTTGTTACTATTGCTTTGTAGTACAGTTTGAAATCTGGTATCGCTACACCTCCTGATTCACACTTCCTGCTTAGAATTGCTTTTGCTATTCTGGGTCTTTTATTTTTCCATATGAATTTCATGATTGCTTTATCTATTTCTTCAAGAAATGCCGTTGGGATTTTGATTGGCATTGCATTGAACCTATAGAGAACTTTTGGTAATATTGCCATTTTGATGATGTTAGTTCTGCCTATCCATGAACAGGGTATATTTTTCCATCTTCTGAGATCTTCTTCTATTTCTCTCTTTAGGGTTCTGTAGTTTTCATTGTATAAATCTTTCACCTCTTTTGTTAGGTTGATTCCCAAGTATTTTATTTTTTTTTTGAGGATATTGTGAATGGGGTAGATGTCCTCATTTCCAGTTCAGAAGATTTGTCGCTGATATACAGGAATGCCTTTGATTTATGCGTGTTGATTTTATATCCAGCCACTTTGCTGAATTCATTTATTAGCTCTAGTAGTTTCTTTGTAGACCCTTTTGTGTCTTCTAGGTATAGGATCATGTCATCCGCAAATAGTGATAATTTAAGTTCTTCTTTTCCTATTTTTATGCCTTTAATTTATTTCGTCTGTCTAATTGCTCTGGCCAGTGTTTCGAGCACTATATTGAATAGAAGTGGTGAGAGAGGGCATCCCTGTCTTGTTCCAGATTTTAGAGGGAATGCCTTCAGTTTTTTTCCATTTAGAATGATGCTAGCCTGAGGCTTAGCATATATAGCTTTTATAATTTTGAGGTAAGTTCCTGTTATCCCTAGTTTTCCTAATGTTTTGAACATAAAGGGATGCTGTACTTTGTCGAATGCTTTTTCTGCGTCCACCGAGATGATCATATGGTTCTTATCTTTAAGTCTATTAATGTGGTGAATAACGTTTATTGATTTCCGTATATTGAACCAGCCTTGCATCCCAGGGATGAATCCTACTTGATCATGGTGCACAATCTTTTTGATATGTTTTTGTATACGATTTGCCAGAATTTTATTGAGGATTTTTGCATCTAAATTCATTAGGGATATTGGTCTGTAGTTTTCTTTCTTTGAGGTGTCCTTCTCTGGTTTGGGAATCAGGGTGATATTGGCCTCATAGAATGAATTTGGGAGTTCTCCCTCTTTTTCTATCTCCTGAAATAGATTATGGAGTATTGGTATTAGTTCCTCTTTAAATGTTTTGTAAAACTCTGCTGTATATCCATCCGGTCCTGGGCTTTTCTTGGTTGGTAGTCTTTTGATGGCTTCTTCTATTTCCTCCCTTGATATTGATCTGTTTAGGTTGTTTATATCTTCCTGATTCAATCTGGGTAGTTCATATGTCTCAAGGAATTTATCTATGCCTTCACTGTCTTCTATTTTATTAGAGTATAGGGTTTCAAAATAATTTCTAATTATCGTCTGTATTTCTGAATTGTCTGTTGTGATGTTGCCTTTTTCATCCAGCAAGCTAGTAATTTGGGTTCTCTCTCTTCTTCTCTTTGTTAGTGTGGCTAGTGGTCTATCAATCTTATTTATTTTTTCAAAGAACCAACTTTTAGTTTTGTCAATTTTTTCGATTGTTTCTTTTGTTTCGATTTCATTGATTTCAGCTCTAATTTTAATTATTTCTTGCCTTCTACTGTATTTGCTGCTGATTTGTTCTTCTTTTTCTAAGGCTTTGAGGTGTAGTATGAGGTCATTTATTTGTTGGCTTTTCCTTCTTTTAAGGAATGAACTCCATGAAATGAATTTTCCTCTTAGTACTGCTTTCATAGTGTCCCAAAGATTTCGATATGTTGTTTCTGAGTTTTCGTTTACCTCTAAGAATTTTTTAATTTCCTCTTTGATGTCTTCTGTAACCCTTTGTTCATTCAGTAGCATATTGTTTAATCTCCATGTGATGTAGGGTTTTTCCTTTCTCATTTTATTATTGATTTCCAATTTCCTTCCATTATGATCAGATAAAATGCATGGTAGTATCTCAACTCCTTTGTAATTGCTAAGCTTTGCCCTGTGACATAATATATGGTCTATTTTTGAGAAGGATCCATGTGCTGCTGAGAAGAAAGTGTATCCGCTTGATGTTGGGTGGTATATTCTGTACATATCAATTAAGTGAAAGTTATTTATTGTATTATTGAGCTCTATGGTTTCTTTATTCAATTTTTGTTTGGAAGATCTGTCCATTTATGAGAGAGGTGTATTAAAATCTCCCATGATTATTGTGTTGTGGTCTATTAGACTCTTGAACTTGAGAAGAGTTTGTTTGATGAATGTAGCTGCACAATTGTTTGGGGCATATATATTAATGATCGTCAAGTCTTGTTGGTGTATGGTTCCCTTGAGCAGTATGTATTGTCCTTGTTTATCCCTTTTGATTAACTTTGGCTTGAAGTCTATTTTATTTGATACAAGTATGGACACCCCTGCTTGCTTCCGGGGTCCGTATGAGTGATATGATTTTTTCCCAACCTTTCACCTTCAGTCTGTGTATGTCTTTTCCTATCAGATGAGTCTCCTGTAGGCAGCATATTGTTGGATCTTTTTTTTTAATCCATTCTGCTAGCCTATGTCTTTTGATTGGTGCATTTAAGCCATTAACATTTAGGGTTACTATTGAGATATGGTTTGTATTTCCAGTCATATTTGGTTATGTATGATACTTAACATGATTAGTTTTTCCTCTATGCTTAGTTTTTCCTTTATTGTACTACCTCCCATTGTTGGTTCTCATTGTTATTTTTCATTTCCTCTTCCTGTAATGTTTTGCCAAGGATGTTTTGAAGAGCTGGTTTTCTAGCTGCAAATTCTTTTAACTTTTGCTTATCGTGGAAGATTTTTATTTCATCTTCAATCCTGAAGCTTAATTTCGCTGGATACATGATTCTTGGTTGGAACCCTTTTTCTTTCAGCGTTTGAAATATGTTGTTCCAGGATCTTCTAGCTTTCAGAGTCTGTGTTGAAAGATCAGCAGTTATCCTGATTGGTTTACCCTTAAATGTAATCTGCTTCCTCTCTCTTGTGGCTTTTAAAATTCTCTCCTTATTCTATATGTTGGGCATCTTCATTATTATATGTCTTGGTGTGGATCTCTTATGATTTTGTATATTCGGTGTCCTGTAGGCTTCTAGTATTTGGATTTCTTTTTCATTCTTTAAGTCTGGGAAGTTTTCTAGTATTATTTCATTGAATAGATCACTCATTCCCTTGGTTTGGACCTCTGTACCCTCTTGTATCCCAATAACTCTTAGGTTTGGTTTCTTGATGTTATCCCATAATTCTTGGATGTTCTGCTCATGATTTCTTAACATTCTCGCTGAGCTGTCTATGTTCTTTTCAAGTTGAAAAACTTTGTCTTCGTTGTCTGAAGTTCTATCTTCCAAGTGTTCTACTCTGCTGGTAATACTCTCATTTGAGTTTTTAATTTGGTTTATTGTTTCCTGCATTTCCAGGATTTCTGTTTGTTTGTTTTTTATATCCTCTATCTCCCTATAGAGTTGATCTTTTGCTTCTTGGATTTGTTTATGTAATTCATTGTCAAAGTGATTTTTCATTGTCTGAATTTGATGAATAATGTCTTCCTTGAGAATCCAGATCATCTGAAGCATGTATATCCTGAACTCTTTGTCTGACATTCCATCAGCTGCAGATATTACCTCATCTAATGTTGAATTGACCTGTATTGTTTGTGGTCCTTTCTTTCCTTGTCTTTTCATAGTGCTCATGATTCTTTCTAGCTTTGTGAAACTGTTGAGCTAATGTTTTTTCCCCTTATATATTTGTATTGTTCTTGAATAGCTCCAATATCCCTCTTTTTCGGAGAAAGACAATGTTAACAGATCCCAATATCAACAGTATATTATCTAAGGACAAGTTTTCATTATTAATACATTTATAGTTAGATTCTAAGACTATAGATATTGGATTTAATTATTACTTAAGAATATATTCCTTAGTTTCATAAAAGGCGTACCATATCTGGTGGCATATAGAAAACTTAATTTCAGACGAAGGATGTTATACTTAAAGAGAAAGGAGTGAGGGAATGAGGTTAAACTAACTTAGCACCTTTGGAGAACTCTAACCACTCGACTGGTAATTTATGGAAGAATGTATAGACTCAACCTCCTATTTAGATAGTTACCCTATGTATAGATAGCAAAAGTTAGGAGATTGAAAGTGGTATAGAGAGAATATGAATTTAAAAAAAAAGAAAAGAAAAGAAATAACAAGGAAGAAAAGAGAAATAAGAGAAGGGAAAGGGAAGTAAGATAGAAATACAGAAAAAAATACGGGGGAGGTGGGGTATATGCAATTCCTCTATATTATATTACTTTGGTAATTCAGTTGTTCATGCTCAGTTCTTGGTTTCACATATGCTGAAGTTGTGGAAGAGAGAGAAGAAAAGAGAAAGAGAGGAAAAAAAAAAGTCTCTCAGAACACTGTTTTCCTTGCTTCCAGTAGGTGGCGTTGTCTATTCCTAGTTTGAGCCTCTGTATTCAGGGTGGTGGGTATAGCCAGTGTGAAGGGAAATGAGCTTCCACCTGTATCTTCCGTACTCTAGTCTCTGAGGTAGAAACCAGGTGCCTCTACAGTTGTTGTTTTGTGTTGATAGCTACAATCCCCAAAAGCTTGTGGGAAATATTTTGAGTTATCGCAGCTAAGGGTGGGGGAGTTGGAAACCGGGTACCTGGATCAGCCGCAATTGTGCTGGTAGCCACACCCACTTTGATGGGTTTTAAGGGTTGATGGGCTTCCTGGAGATTAGCGCATGGGGTGGGATCGGACTTCCTCCTCCCGTCTGGCTGAGCGGCTGGCGCCTTCCTGCTCCGTTCTGGCTGACGGCTGGCGCCTTCCTGCTCCGGTCTGGCTGGGGGGCTGTCGCGGCTTCCTGCTCCGGTCTGGCTGGGCGGCTGTCGCGGCTTCCTGCTCCGGTCTGGCTGGGCGGCTGTCGCGGCTTCCTGCTCCGGTCTGGCTGGGCGGCTTTCGCTTCTTCCTGCTCGGGTCTGGCCTCTCTGCACGTCTGGATGGAATGGTCTGGCTCTCCAAGTGTCAACAGATCCAGGCAGTGACTCTTGGTCCAGGATTCTCTGGAACCCCAAAAGATCTTTAGCAATAGGGTTTCAGGTAGAGAGTGAATGTAATTGTCAGCACATGTGAAGAATCTGTCACAATGATGAACTGGGGAAAATATGTAGGAAGGCAGATATCAATAGAGACATTAGCAAATCAGGCCAATTATAAAGTGAGTGATAGGATAAGACATTTTCAACAGCCTTGAGGTTGAATATATAATCTTAGGAAGAAAGAAATATGTAGTCACCAATAGGATTGACATTTGAGAGCATTAGATGTTTTTCATAATCCATGCTCATTTTTCCATTTAGGCTTTGGTACAAACATAAGTGTAATCTTTGTATTTTTCTCCAGAATATTACTGTGATAAAATATATATGTAGATCAGGTGACATGAGTATTTCTTCCACCATTTCTGGGTGCAATATTTTGAAGACATATAAATTAGTATTTGGGATACAAATAGGTGTACCTTTGTCTATCAATATAGAGATAATGCATGAATAGACCATACTGTGAATAAATAACATAACTACATCCAACTTTAAATAATGGATTGAGTTGATATCTGAAAATATACAGGAAATCTTATATTGATATGCAATCATTCATTCAAACCCGTTATACATCTAATGGTAACATTAGGGTTATGGTTTTCCATGAAGAGTGTGTGAGTTTTGCTTCAAAATTATTATAGAAATCAAAAATAATGCTTTTGGAAAGAAGTCTCATGAAATGTCCAGCCAGGAAACCTGGAGGAATACATGTGTTCTGAAGCAGGAAGTGATTGATAGAGAGACAATTGCCTATAAATTTGTGAACTTGTGGATAAATATATATTCTATGATATGCATAAACTGAAGAAATAGTAATGTACCAGTGTTGAATTAAAATGAATGTCAAAATAAACATTTTGTATCATAGGAATCTACTTACATTAATGTTAAACTGGGTCAGTTACTTTAGAAATATTAGGATTTGTATGCACCATTCACCGAAGTTAGTTTTCAGTACTAGAAAACAAATAGGTAATTCAGGTGGATGAATATTTCTGAGAATAATCTTGTAAAAAGTTTATTATAAATACAAATACATGAACATGAATGAATTTAAGGAGTGTATTATAAGACACATATATTTCATATTTTGAAATATCTGGAGATATATATATATATATATATATATATATATATATATATATATATATACAAAACACGCACAGAGACATTACAAAGTAGCAATATATATGCCAATTGAAATTCATTATTAAATATATATCATCCACAGACCCAAAACTATTTATTTTACTAAACATGAATTTATGTATAATTTTGTTCAACTAGGAACCTCACCCATAGATTAAGTTTTCAGTTCCAACCGTGTTTAGGAGGAGTGATCTCTTCTCCCAATTTGTATCTGCCAAGTCATCCTCCTCACAAGAATGTACTTGTGATAAAAGGTAGGATTCTGTATGTGCATACAAAAATACATGTGCTGAATAGGCTACAGAGAAAGGGAGACAGGAATTGACATATTTGTTGCCTTTAAAATCACATGGAGAACTATTTCAATTAAAAATTGACTAGATTTATAACACCAACCGTTTATCATGCAAAATGCAAGTCCAACTATACACCATGCCTCCTCTGAACTGCTTGTATTTCAATTCTGTTTGGGTTATTTTCTCCATCATATTCGATTAGTAGTCAGAGTCTAGTAGGGTATGGGATAGTGTCCGGGTTTCAGTATTTCAAATGGAGAATTAGATAAGGAATCCAATGTGTATGCAAAAATGTGCTATACAAAAATCTTCCCTTTCTCATCCAGAACGATGACTTGACATTACCATCACCCCAAGTAAGTCACAATTAGAGGAGAAGAGTTAGAAAATCTGTGAATACATATCTGAAATGAAAAATCCTCAGGAGTTCACAACCTTGGAGGTAGTAGAGGAGTTTCCAAAAGTAAGGGACAGGGTTGATAGATCCAACCTGATCTTTTATTAAAATTGGGAGCCATCTTGCCACAAAACCATGAAAAGCTAATTTTGGCTTTACTATAAATTACTGCAATTTCTGAACCTGTTTGGAATGTCTGCCCGTGCCTTGAACTCACCCACGCCTATCTCTCTGACCAGATAGCAGCCCTCTCTGTAACTTTAGTGACACATTATAATATTTGGCATTCCCTGGCCAGACAACGACCCTCTCTGAGGTCTAATGGTCATCATAATTTTTGATGTTGGGGCAGCAAAAAAAAAGTATACTATATTTATTGTGATGCTTGTCAAAGTTCTGTTATCTGTAATCCCCCTTTTCTGTAACTTTCTGGGCTATATAGCTGGGCTGTAGGAAAGGTGGGGTTGCTGTCTTGTTCCCGCCGTTTTGTGAGGGAGAGGCAGGCCCGCCAGTTGAAATAATAAACTTTCCTTAATTTGATTTTAATTGGAGTCAGTGGTCTTTTCTTTCATTCTGGTCTTACATTTTGCAGTTCCCCAGCAAGATGACCCTGCCCGTACAGATCACAAGACCAGACTGTTGGAAATTCTGAAGCTGGCCTTCCCTCCAGGGCTCCTGGCTACAGAGCCACTCTAGGGGATGCTCAACTTGAGATGTTTCAACGCCTTGGAATGAGACTTCAGTCCAGGGAGCACTGCAATGAACCACTGGACTATAACTATTAGCAAGCACCTGGTGAAGGAGACCTCCATAGTTAAGTGGCACCTTTATAACATCTGATATCTGGTTAAGGGAGATCTCTTCTGATGACAGAGAGGAGGCCTGGTGGGGCTCACATATACTCCTGTCTGGGACAGTAACGAGAATCATGATGTCCTCTGTTCGGTTATGTAGGGAATTCTGCTGGATGGGTAGAGAGGTGCGGATGGGCACGAACGCGGTCCTTCCTAGGAGCTTTAGCAAGACGTTGCATTGCTCATCTGCTTTTCTGTTTTGGTGCAGGATTTCTTTTTTTTTCTGTTTTGTTCTGTGTTCTATATGTTTTTTTGTTGTTGTTGTTTGTTTTTGTGCGCTTTGTTGTGTGATTTCTGTGGTAAAAACTTAAGGATATTGGACGTGAAAATGGGTAATAAACGAAGTACGCGTGACACCTATATGGACTGTGTTTTAAGGAACTGTGATGAACTTTACCCCCCTTTTTTAAGCAGGATAAGAGAAGCCCCTAGCTGGCTGCCTGGAGCAGACTCACTGCACAGGGCAATGCCTGCTGGGGACCTAAAAACTGAGTATCTCCCAGATTAACAAGTGAAACTCCTTTAAAACCACTTGTACCTCCAGATCAAGAGAGTCACAACCTTTGTGCAGAGTCCCCTGTGTTTCTCCTTTGTTAGCAAAGCAATAAACCTCCCTCTTTATTTTTCTCAAAACCCCTGTCATCATTTTTAAATTGGCATTAATTGGCTTCAAGGTCAGGAACCGAACTTTAAGTTACAAATTTTGATAAAACATCCCCCCCCCGCCCCAGAACTTTTTGAGAGCTGACTACTGATATGTTAGAAGATGGAGCATGCTTGGGGTGGAACCGAACCAGAGGAGCTAATCCTGTAAGTAAAAGGAGGGACTCCCAGCAGCTGCCGAAGCCCTGTTGCTTCAGGGAATTCTCTCCTTCCTTCCCTGCACTGTAAGTATTATGCAACGTCTGTCTTCTTAAAAAAGAGAAAAAGAAAAAGGGGATACTAAATTCGGGAAAGTCACCATGGAGACCCTTGATTTTACATTTCAGATTGCCCCTCTCTAAAAACATCTGGTCCGCTTGTGGGGACATCTATGGTGCCACTGGTATAGGAGATTTTTCTCTTATCTGCTCTGTTTTAAAGGCTTCTGTCTGTCAGCCAGAGTCTGGAGTTCCCTTCTGTCTGTCTTGTGTCTTTGTTTCTGGCCCTTTAAGACATGTGCAATAATGTGTTGATATTATAAATTGTTTCTTGGGAATGATCTTAGCTGAATGTGTGTCTAAATGATGATGTTTTATTGTAACAATCTGGTATCTGAATGGGTTTTTGAAGCATTGCACAATATTGCAGTTAAAAGTCGGGTTTAGGTAATTGTTTAGTTTATGATTTCAGATAATTCATGCCAGAGAACTTAAATACTTAGAATGGAAAACTAAAGATCTCTACTTCCAAGTTGGCAAGTAACTTCCCAATCATTCAGTCTTTTTTTCACCAATTTTGAATTGGGTAGCCTGGGAAAATGTCACTGTGTGTACCAGTGCATTAATTTAGACAAGGATAGTAAATCATTTTATGGTATCTGTTGACAAAACAAGATGCAAAGATATAAAATTTTGTGAATTGTATCTTAAACTTGTTTCATAATTTTCAACATCCTAACCTGAAAATTATGGTTAAAATGCCTTAGGCCTGATGTGTCTGCTCTCAATAGCAGTTTTTTCCTGCTCCTTCCAGACCTCAGCCAGGACTTATTTTGAAATGCAAATAAAAGAAGCCTGCAAGCTCAGTAGCAGACTCATCTGAGGCCTAAGGGGGAAAAAAAGGCAAATTGTATGTTTTTTACTAATTGCTGGCCAGTCATTTTTTCTAGGACTCTTATTTTTTTCCTTAGATACTTTATTTTGTTTTTTTAGCTCATGATTTTGATCATATAGACCTAAGTTAATGTTTTTCTGATCAGTTCTATCTTTGTCCAACTGTGAAGTTTTTGAAACATTGCAATGCAGATTTCATCTGTGAAAAGCTATAAGGCCGTTACTATTTTTATGTGTGCACCCTTCTGTTATGTGTTGTATGTCTATATATACATATATCCGTATATCAAATATATGATACAAAAATTAACATATATAAAGAACGCTCATTAAAAAAACGCTGATAAAAACAAATTTTAAAAAGTGGATCCAAGGATCTTTAATTCATGTGATTTAAATGGTTCAATTTAAATTGGATAAACAGATAAAAATAAATGTCTTTAAATTTAAACTTACAAGTTTTAAACTTACAAGTTTTTATTATTAATATCTAATAAAATTTTAATATCTACAAAATATCTAATATGTCTTGGTTCTAGGACTTTTCCTTCAACAAAAAAATGGTTTACAATCTTCAATACATTTGTCTAATATTTTGATAAATAGGTAAATTAAATTTGATATGTGATTACTCATTCATGAGTACTTTTGTTAGATATCTGATTGATTTACTAAGGTCAGTACAAGTTTGTACTAAAGTCTGTATAAGATTGTAAAAATCAGTCATGTGTTGAAGAGACAAAAATTTCTTAAAACATAAGTTTACCCATAACATTGTGTTTATTAAGTTTTATTTTTTCTAGAGCTAGCAACCATAAAAATTAAACAACTGATTAAATAAGAACTGTTATTTTAGAGAACTGTACTGCCATTACTTTAAAAGCTAAACTTGGTTAATGTAGAAACATCAATGTAATTATGATGCTACTAATATGCTCATATCTTCCGTATACAAGTCTGTAAGGTAGAAACTTAAAAGAGCATTATATCATGCTGGCGTTCTGAAGTTGTATGATAAAAATGTATATTGGGAATTTATTTATCTGTTATCAAAAAGATAAGTAAAGTTTTATGTTACTTTTGACATTGGGAACAATTTAAATGTATTTTTAAGTTAATGAGAGCCTAATCTATGTAAAAGTTAAAAACTTTCAGCCTTTCTTTAATTCATGTTTTAAATGTGATATCATATGGTGTTAGCTAATGTTCATGTGACCTCAAACAATTTATGTAAACTATGTAAAACCATATTTTAAAAAAAAGATAAGCTTTAGAACTAAAACATTAAGATTTATAAAGAGACCTGCCTTACCTGAGATAAGGCTCTGTGTCCCATCTTACTACATGTGAGAATGACTACGAAAAGAGCAGGTCGGATAATGTTTCATTTAAAGTTATGTTCAAAAGTTGTTTTTTTTCTGTCAAGATTACTAGAATCTCAAACAGGGGATATAATTAATAACTAAGAAAAAAACATTCAGGGAAGCTATTATGCAAACTAAGTATATTTACTCTTACTAAAAATTTTTATTTTGTAATTTCCTTATAAGTGATCCAAAGATTCCCTGTTAGTGTTTTACAGAAGTGTTGCTTTAAGAACACAACATGGGTTAATTTAAGATAATTAGTCATCACCTACAAGACAGACAGAATAATACAGATCCCAATTAATAAAAAGATAAATAATTTTAAAGTTATAGAATTTAAAGCCCAGTACTCTTAATATAAGGCTGTTAAAATTTATTTGCTGGATATTTAAGATTAGGATTTAAAATTAAAGTTAAATGAAAAGTGCCAAGAAAACCAATATTTGGCTCTTGCCCTTTGAGTCAGTCTGAATCCAGGGAACAGGAGACTTCTCTAAAGAGCTTTTCAACTGTGGGCCACATTATCTCCCCATCAGTGAGATTAATGAGACCACTGGAGAACAGAAAGCCAATCAGTGCATTTGCTAAGAAGAAGAGAGTCATCAGAGAAAGGAGACATCCCTGATGCTGCCGAGGGAATCTACCTGGACCCACCTAGTGCAAATGGCACTAGCAGAACTGAGAAGCTGCTCTCAAGTTTCCCCAGAAATGACAACCATAAAAGCTCAGCTGACTGTTAACAATAGATAGATACAAATGTCAGTTTGACTGCTTCATCTTAAACACTTAGCAAAGACAGTTGAAAGCATAATACAGCCATTCCTGGGCATTTTAAATAATAATAATAATAATAATAATAATATTTTAATGTATACACTTTATATTAGCCTCCCAAAATAAGTAAGACTGGAGGCTATAAAGAAGGATTCTCAGACAGGAATGCCTGATAACTATAAAAAGAGACAATCAAGAGGAGCTGCCAGTGGCAGAAGTTTTTAGTTTTAGGCCTCAGATATTCCTAACCTACAAGGGTAGGCTTGGTGTTGGCTAGTACGATTATCCAGCACTGAGTATCAGAATTAAAGGTTTCTCTATTAGACACAGAGGTCATACTAGTAAAATTATTTTGCAAGATCAGATGACATTAAATTATGAAACTGTATCTTATGGGGAGGGACAACTGTAACACTAAATGTTAAATATTAAGTTGACAGTCCTGATAACTGGGGATATTAAAGACTGATGAGGAAACATCTATACAATGACATGTTCCAGATGCTGCAACATTTATTCAGTACTCATGGTTTTTGTTTCTCTCATAGAAGAACCCATCCCCAGATGACTTTACAACCTGTTCTTCCCCAATCAGAGTTCAAACCAAACTGACATCTAAAAGGCAACTCATGTCCCTCATGCCGTTCCCCCTCACGTAACCCTCTGTCAGCTCAGAAGAAGTCAAAATGAGTGACACCTCTCTTCTTACAACAGTGGAGCCAAAAATATATAGACTATCAATATAAGTAATTAATTAAGTCAGGTAAAATCAGGGAGACCGGTTTTGGATATTTCAAAAAATAGGGAGACTGTTACCTGAGAGATTAAAATTCCCTCAGTGCTCTTCCCCTACCCTATGAAAGATTTGAAAGGGACACATTAGAAAAGGGGGGAATGATAGACCCAACCTGATCTTTTATTAAAGTTTGGAGCCATCTTGCCACAAAGCCATGAAAAGATAATTTTGCTTAACTATAAATTACAGCAATTTCTAAACCTGCTTGGAATGCCTGCCCGTGCCTTGAACACACCCATGGCTGGCTCTCTGACCAGATAACAGCCCTCCCTGAAACTTTGTTGACACCTCATAAATATAGGCCTTCCCTGGTCAGATGACACTGTCTGAGGCTCTAATGGTCCCCATAAATTCTAATGTTGGGTCCAGTAAAAAAAAAAATTTAAACTACCATTAGTGTGATGCCTGTCAGAGTTCTGTTATGTGTAACCCCCCTTTTGTGTAACTTTCTGGGCTATAAAGCAGGGCTGTAAGAAAGGTGGGGTTTCTCTATTGTTCCCTCAGTTTTGGAAGGGAGGGGCATCAGGGTGGTGGAAATAATAAGCTTGTTATAATTTGATTTTAATTGGAGTCAGAGGTGATTTCTTGCATCCTGGTCTAAAAGATAAACACTCCACAAACATGGAGCTCTGCTGGCCTAAAGACTTCTTGAGAAACTGCCTCTGAGGATGGGCACTTGAAATATATGTTGTTGTCACGAGCTTCAGCTTCCATTCTAATGAGACCATCTATGCTGGGTCTGCATCTATGTGACCGGGAGGACATTGTTTCTTATTTTCCAAAGAACATGAGGCAGCAGCGCTGACTTCTCTCTTTGTAGGTAAACTGTGGCCACTGAAAGCTTATCGTCTCCACATGTGGACTGTGAAGCCATTAGGTCATCCTCCACTTTTCATGGTGTTTCTTGCTGCTGCACTGGGAGTTTGGAATTTGCTTCATGAAATACAAGGAGTTCAACTGGGACACAGTGCTGGAGGGAGTCCTGTCACGTGTGGTGGGTCAGGGTCTGCAGGAAAATGCACCAACCAGTCTTCAATCCCACATAGATTGCCCCTTGACCATAGCAACTTGATTCTGAACATTGCCCTGGAACATCTCCATATAACAAGATGCCTTTTATGGAGAGGTTTCAGACATATAAGTGATTCCTGTCTGCACCATGTCAGCCACAAGCCATTTGGAAGTCAATGGCAGATCCACATGGCCCGACCACAGATATTTTATCACACACCTGCACACCACAGCTCTGGGACCACTACTCAGCAGGCTCCAACATACTCGCATCTCTGTTCTACACCATTTTCATGAAACCCAGTCAATCAAGGCCCTCTCTGGTATACTCATGATCAGCAACAGGATATCCAAAGATTCTCGAGTGCCACCTCGTCATGGGAATTTCAAAAATTTCATGCCATTTATCTAGCCATTTTTCAAGGATGAAGTTGGAGAAACTGTGGGTTTCAATTCATTAAGGAACCATTAAATTTTGAGCAAGCACATTTCAAGAAATGCTCTGGAGAACTCTCAGAGGCAAGGCTTCCCAACGAGTGTACAGAAAAAAAAAAAAAAAAAAACAAAAAACATGAAGCCAGGCCCATGAGGTCTACAATGTTAGGTCCATGTGTGTTTTGACTCTCAACTATGGCTGCCAAGTCTATAAGAATAAAATCATGTGATATCCTGGCTGAAATTCCCAGTGCTCTGTGGAAAGTCACCCTGGGCTTAGATCTCAGTTTTCAAGGGCGACTCTCATGCATAGCCTCCTAAAATCGCAACAAAATTCATGGCAATACTTCCCTGAGGTCAGTTCCATAACTCAGTATCTAAGGGAAAACACACCCTAGTTCAAGCCCAGGTGGACCCAGGCATGTATTCCAACCACCATAGAAATGACCACAAATAAAACCAAAACACTTCCACATGGCCCTCATCTTCTTCCATATAGATACTCATATTAATCTCTGACTGGAGTTTTCCATGAGGGGTGCAGCCTTAGACAGTGTCCAAAATAAGCACACTTGCCCCTCATTTGCCTGATGTCAGGGTGGCCTTGACACCCTTCCTGTGAACCAAGAGTGATCAAATAGGCCTGCTATATAACTGCTCTGCTACTCCAAAATGAGGCCTACTGACTGTCTCGTATAGATCCTTTATGTGAATTGGTGTCATGAGAAAACCTAAGCACATATCAGCTAGTCTCTGCAGGGTTTGAAGAAATGATTTGACCCAAAGGATCCCTATTCTCACTTGATGGAGGTCAGGAAGCTAACAGAGGAAGGCGAGAACCTTCTTCCACAATGACTGATCTTTTGGGCATTTTGGTTTGGATGCACACTTGGAAACTTTCTTTAATCCATCAGGTGCTGAGAATCTAAGCCACTGCCTCACACAGGGCCAAGAGGCTGATTCAGCAACATCCCTTTCCAAAGCAATTAAGCAAAGAGTCACAGGTGATACCCATTCATTTCCATTTGAAAACTGTTTTCTTCAGGCTGCACAAAGGGGTGGCCTGAGGCAAAGACCTTCCTGACATTCAGGACAACACAACAATAGGTAAGCAAAAGGCCCAAAGCAGGGTTTCTCCACTGAGACTTTACTGGTCACACTGATATCTGAATTTTCTGAGATGCTCCCATTTCCTTCAGCTATCCAGTACATGACCATGTCACAAAGTTTGGAGGTGGTACATATCTTGGAAACAAAACCATGCGGCTATCCTGGAGAGTGGCCAGTATTCAGGAAGAAAAGAGGAACTTAGGTAGATAGTAGGTGTTGCCCATTCATAAGGCAAGCCGCTCTCCATTCTTAAATTGGGCGTGATGAATGCTGGGTAGCTTTCTACTAGACAGGACACAACTTATTGATGCATTTGCTTTTCAAATGTCTACAACAACGGATACAGTGGGAAACACAGACAAAAACATTGGTGTTATCAAACGACTTTCTAGAAACATTCCAGTCCAAACAAACAAACCACCTTTCCAAACTATTCTCAGAACATGAGACAAAACCACAAACTCACACTGACACCCACAATGACACCTCCTTCCCCCAAGTATGTCTGTGACTATCCTGACTGTCCTCTGACTGGTGGGCCATACTTTGTTCCCCCGAAATTGCCTGTCCTGTATCAGATCTGGTATTCTTTGCCAACTCTTTGAAATTGTCAGGAATCATGGTTGAGCCACTACCTGCTTTCCCAGAAAAGGCCCCTCTTCAGAACTCTCCTGGCATTTGGCCATCATCACATAAGTAGGTACCAAGAAAGACTGACTCTGTCCTTCGTAAATCCAAACAATTGAGACCACAGGGACTGGGACTGGGACTTGCTCTAGGTGCCTGGCTTCCGGGATCCCAAGTTCAGAGAGTTCCATCACCAAGAAAGTGTGGTAGGTCACTTCCTTCAGGAACTGAATGAGGTCACTGCCTTGGCAATCACTTTGTCCTAACAGTTGCTTCCAAGGGTTCCATGAGATGGAGGCTTCCCCTACTTCCTGTGACACTTTCACAAGTTAGAATGTTATATCAACCATAGGCACCTGGGAACAGCTCTCCACACAGGCCTGGTTAGGTCCATTTAATCTACATTAAGAAGAGAGAGGCTGATTCAGACACATCCCTTCATTCTGACCAGGTTGTTTTATATGGAAGTTGACATGGAGTTGACTTTTGCTCTCTCAGGTCCTTGTTAGGTGAAAATGTCGGTCGAATGTCAGAGGAAAAGACCACCAAGAGACTGTCTCATGGCACAGCAAAGGGTGTTTTGGGGGTCCAGCATGCTGGGGCTCAGAGCTCACTTCAGAGGAGCAAAGAGCAAAGAGCCCCGAGAGCAACTTGAGCAGAGTTTATATACATTCTTTAGAGAGGGCAGGGACATTACATACATCATAGCCTCCTTTAGCAAATCATCATATACGACGGGAATATCAAATAACAACTCTAAAACATGATTAGCACATTCATTGGCGGGAACACGTCAGGCAGGGGTGACTGGTCAGCCCTGAGAATGGGTATACATTTAAACTGATTGGTTGAAGCCCTGAGATGTATATGTACTGAGCTGCACGGTTTCTGGGAAGGGGTTGTTAAGTAAGTAGGTGGACAGGGAAGATTTCAACACACATCTAATGGGCAGGTCCGGGAATTGTCTTAACTGCCACAGGAATTTCAGGTTCTGAGTGCAGCTTGTAAACTTTACAAACCCTGGTTCTTTACGTTTCAATTTCAATTTCTTTTATTTTTTCATTTCCCACTGCTTTTTCTGACAAATTTTAATCTTAAAAATAATGATTCATAATTATTGTGGGGTCTCACATTATATTTCTGCCAGTGGAGCGTATTTCTGTCTGACTACCATGAGTTTTACCTGACCAAACTGAGCCTGGAGAAAGGTAACTATGCAGTTAAGCAAACAAGTTTCCACAGTTAGCAACACCATAAAAATGATCAGGGGTCCTGCTAAGGCTGATAGGAGTGTAGTTAACCAGGGGGACTGGGTTAACCATGACTCAAACCACCCTTGTTGAATCTCCCTTTCTCTCTGGCACTCTTAAAGGCATTTTCACAATTTACTCATGGATTCTTTTACAACTCTATTATGGTCAGCATAAAAACAACATTCTTCTCTCAGTGCAGCTCAGAGGCTCCCCTCCCTCATGAAGAGGAGGTCTAATCCTCGCCTGTTCTGTAAAACCCCTTCAGAGAGAAAGGTTAAGGATTTCTGAAAAACTGTGATGCAGGTCTCTCACGTCTTCAAGTCTTGATCTATTGCTGTTTCTAATTGGGCCATTTGTTGTGACCCACGGATCATAGCAGCTGTTCCCATACCCACTCCTGCAGCAGCTCCTTTCCCCAATAGGATGGCTAGAGTAAGGGACACTGGTTCCTGTTGAAATCGGGTTGTTTGTCCCCCTAGTAGACTTTCAAATGATTCTGCATCATGATAGAGCACCCTGGGGAGTATCTGCACCATTACTCAATATTTTAGAGAGCTGTCCAATACCTGGGCTGAAATGCAAGGAGTTCTAACTATGTGAAGTTCAGTACCACAAAGGTTCCTTTAATTAGTTCCCAGGGGGAGGAGTCAGCTGTACTCTGGACTGGGGAAGTAGGCAAAAATGGAAACTGGGAAGTATGGGATGTTAGAGGAGTTCTGGTAGATCTAGGCACTGGGTCCTCCACAGGTTTGGGCCTGTTTGCGACTTCGGAAATCAGCTGCGCACACATAAAAATCAAGACTGGCTAGTTTACACCTGAGCTGGGGGAGATGACATCCATAATTCATGGGGTAAGGTGGTCTATGTTGCCCTGGTTTGGGTTTGAGTAGGATCTGTGTGGGGTTCTCTATGTCAGGGAGAACCCAGTCAGAGAGGCCTATGGCAAGCTGACAAATATCCTGGGGGAGAAATGGCCACCAAGTCCATAAGGGGGCTGTATGTGAAATAGACCACACTACTTGCCCAGTAGGATTTATAACTTGTCATTGTTGCTGAACAGGCTGATGGGGATTATGACTGCTGGTGGTCATGGGAAGAATCCATAGCCCTCCCCATACGCAACTTGAGACGGTTACCAGTCTGTTCCAGTTTCCAGCCAGAGTCTGGACAGGGTGAAGGTTTGATATGGGAGGCATGGATCCAGGAAGTGATCCCATCCACTTTCACCACTGTAAGTGTTATAAGTAGCACCTGGTATGGTCCTTTCCAGCGGCGTTCCAGGGATGACACCTGATGCCGTCTCACGTTGACGAAGTCTCCCACTTGATATCGATGTGGGGTTCCCTCATCTCCAGGATGATAAGCAGTGGCCAACTGTTTCCACAGGTATCGCTGGGTGCTGGGTTTCTTCAAGGGCTTAAAGTCTGTCAAGCAAGGAGGTGTGAAAGGAATCATTAAGGAATCATTACGTCTCAGAGTTGGGGTTAGGTCCCTTACTGGAAGAGGGGCACCATAGAGAATTTCATAAGGGGTGAAGTTACACAAAGAGGCAAAGGGGGTATTTCTTGCACAAAACAGTGCATAAGGTAGGAGCATTGTCCAATTTTTTTCTGCCGGTCTCCAAGCTTAATTTCGTTAAGGTCTCTTTGATGGTTCTATTCATCCATTCTACCTGTCCTGAGCTCTGGGGTCTATAAGCACAATGTAACTTCCAATTAATCCCCAGGATCCTGGCGAATCCCTGACTTACCTTGGCCACGAATGCCTGTCCATTATCGGACCCTATTACCTTAGGCAGGCCGAACCTTGGAAAAATGTCTTCTAGGATCTTTTTGACCACTTTTTGTTCCCCCCAGTGTGGAAAAAGTTAACAGAGTCACTCCCTTTAGGGCTGCCATTTAAGCTTCCTCATCTGCTCTTCTGTTTCCAATTGCCACGGGATCATTTCCCTTCTTGTGCCCTGGACAGTGCACTATAGCTAGGTCCTTAGGGCCCTGCACTGCTGAGAGAAGGTGGAGGATCTCATCTTTGTTCTTTATTTCTTTCCCAGCAGAGGTTAATGGCCACCTTTGCTGGTAAATAGCCCCGTGCACATTTGCAGTGGCAAATGCATAGCGGCTATCAGTGTACATGGTGGCCCTTTTGCCTGTTGCTAGTTCCAATACTTTCGTAAGGGCAATCAGTTCTGCTTTTTTGGGCTGATGTCCCTTCTGGGAGACCAGAGGACCAGATGACATTAGTTTCGCTAACTACTGCTGCTCCAGCCCGCCACTTACCGTCTTGGAGCAAGCTGCTGCCCTGTAAATCATACGACTTCAGGGCGAGGCAGTGACTGATCCTTCAAGTCTCGTCGTATACTGGTTTCCTCTTCCAATATGTGTTGACACTCATGAGCGACGGGTCCTGATGATTCTTCTGGCAGCAGTGTAGCCAGGTTGAGTGGAGCAGGGGGTCCCAACATTATTCTGTCTTTGTCAAGCAAGAGGCTCTGGTAGTGGTTTATTCTGGAATTTGATAGCCACCTCTCTGGAGGTTGACAGATGATGCTCTCGAAGGCATGGGGGGCTATAATGGTTAGCTTCTGTTCCAAGCTCATTTATGAGCATCTTTTATTAGAAAGGCTGCCACTGATATAGCTCTTAAGCAATGCGGCCACCCGCTAGCCACTGGGTCCAGTTTTTTTGATAAGAATGCTACCAGCCTTTTCCAAGTTTCCAAAGTCTGAGTGAGCACTCCCCGTTCTATTTCTTTCTTTTCCTCGATGTAGAGATTGAAGGGTTTTTCTACATCTGGGAGTGCTAAGGCCGGAGCAGATAGCAGCACATTTTTTTGACATTATCAGAAGCTTGTTGGTGCTCAGGGGTCAATTGGAAGTGTGCATCCCCCTTTATCAGTGGGAATAAAGGGGGAGCCAGAGATGCAAACCCAGGAATCCATAACCTGCAAAAGTCGGCAGTCCCAAGAAACTCTGAGTCGTCTCTTATTAGATGGGGGTGGTATCTGCACAACAGTTTGTTTTCTGAGCTCAGTGAGCCATCGTTTTCCACCCCTAAGAGAATAACCCAGGAAGATTACCTCTTGCTGAAAAATTTGGGCCTTATGGCCGAAGCCCTATATCCAAGCCGAGCAAGCTCAGATAATACTGCTTGGGTCCCAGACTCATAGTTCTCCTTGGTATTGGCTGACAGTAGCAGATCATCCACATATTGGAGTAGGCTGACTTCGGGGTGTGCAGTTCTGAAGTCGTTAAGGTCCCTGTGGAGGGCTTCATCAAAAAGCGTGGGGGAGATTTTGAACCCCTGTGAGAGTCTAGTCCAGGTTACTTTGCCAGTTGTTCCAGTTTCTGGGTCTATCCACTCGAAAGCAAACAGCATCTGACTTTCCTTATGTTGGGGCAAGCAGAAGTAATCATCTTTTAAGTCCAGCACAGTGTACCATTCCCCCTCCAGATTCAGAGTGCTAAACAATTTATATGGATAGGGTAGTGTGGGGTGAATGTCCTGCACTCTATTGTTGATCTCTCTTAGGTCTTGAACAGGACGGTATTCACCAGTTCCTGGCTTTTCTACTGGTAGCAGGGGGGTATTCCAGGCTTATTGACAGGACCTTAAGACAACAAGAGCCAGGTATTTCTGAATATGGCGCCTTATCCCATCCTTAGCTTCTTTGCTTAGAGGATATTGTTTAACACTGATTGGAGAGACAGAGGCTTTTAATTCTACTACTATTGGAAGTTGTTTTATGGCTAGACCTAACCCAGCAGTTTCTGCCCATGTATTAGGATAATCTTTTATCCATTTCTATGGTACTTTGCCTGTTTGATCAGTCCTAGGGAGCAAGAAGAGTTGATGTTCATCTTCTATGGACATAGTCAAAGCCGTGACTATGGGAGTTTTTACTGAAGGCTTTAGAACATCCACTTGGGGACCATCAGAGTTAAAGGTTATTCTATCCCAGAGTTTGTTAAGCAGATCCCTGCCCATCAATGGGGCTGGGAATTCTGGGACTACTAGGAAAGAGTGGTGGACTTTTTCCTTTCCTAGGTCCATAATCTTCTTAGTTGTGCAAGCCCGATATCTACATCCATTAGCCCCTTGAACTAGGGACCATTTATTTGATAGGGGGCCCAGTGGGGTCTTAAGGGCTGAGTATACTGCTCCTGTATCCACTTCAAAGTTCACTGGAGTTCCCTCCACTTCAAATGTTACCCTGAATTCCGGGAGGTGATCCGAGCCCCGACATTCCTAGTCCTCTTCTAGAGTCAGCATAGCGGGCTGGCATGGCTGCTCCTTTTTGGGGCACTCTTTGGCCCAGTGTCCTTTTTTTTACAGTAGGCACATTGATCTGAGGCCAGGGGCAGCCTTTGTCATGGGACCATGTATCCCTTCCTGTCTCCCTGCTTTTTAACTTCTGGCGTATTTGCTGCTGTGAAAAAAACCTTAGCCAATGCTTTAGTCTGCCTTTTGCTCCTTTCATCCTCCTTTTGTTCCCTTTTCTTCTCTCTCCTATGTTCCCTCTCCTCCTCAGTTTCTCTCTTATAATATACTTTCTCAACTTCTCTGAGTAAATATCTTAAAGCCATATCTTGATATCCATCTAGACGATGTAACTTTCTCCTAATATCTGGGGCAGCCTGCTCGATAAAGGTCATTGCGACAGATGCCTTTTGGTTCTCTGCCTGAGGATCAAAAGGAGTATATATCCTATATGCTTCCATAATTCTCTCCAGAAACATAGAGGGAGACTCATTAGGCCCTTGGAAAATCTCTCTTACCTTGACCAAATTAGTCGGCCCTCTGGCGGCCACTCGAAGACCTGCTATTAGAGCCTGGTGATAAGTGGACAGATGCTACCTACCTTCAAAGGTGTTGGGGTCCCAGTTGGATCGTTTCATGGGCCCGTAAGGATGGTGAGGGAGCATCACAGGGGCTTCCGAGTTTTCTATTATCTGTTGCCGGCAGTTTCCTTAAGGTGGCCTAGCTTCCTCCAGGGTAGGAGGGGCTGCTGCTGCAGGGAAGACCCAATTGCCTCTAGTGGTGGAGAGGCTGAGTCAGTGTCAGGAGGATCATCAGGAACGTGTTGGGGGTTGGGGAGCAAGGGTAGAGGATAAGTAGTGGGAGGAGTGTCCAGTATTGTGACTCAGGGAGAATGGAGGGAAGAGGGGCATGAGTGAAAGTTTTGAATGATAGGATCGTGGGGGAAGGATTATATGGCTGTTGATCTGGGTGGACATGGCCCCGGCTGAAAGACAATATCAATAACTTTTCTGATTAGAGGGAAGTGGAAGGATCCTTCTGGGCCATTCTGAAGCACAGAGAGTCTGCCAGGTACAGCGTTTTACTGAAAAAAAAAAAAAAGATTCTGGGCCCTTGAGAGGACATCAGTCCAATGATCAAGGGTAAAGTACAGAGGTGTAGAAGTACTTTGACCCATAATGGGAGTTACTCAAACAAGGACAGTGAATACACAAACATGACACAGACAAAGACAAACAGTAAACGTTTAACATGAGTCCATGACAAAGATTGGAACTGAGTAACTGTCAAAATCTGATGGGTTAGAAAATAAAGACAGACAGTAAATTCAACATGAGTTCCTGACAATGAAGAAAATTGAGTAGCCTGTAAAACCTGATGGGCTGTCAAACCGAATCCTGAAGGAAAATATAACCGAGTTGAGGAAACTACTATTCCTTGATTTCCCGAGTCCTCTGGAGTTTCCCCCAGGACGTGGCCTGTGGCTCTGTTACACGTCTGTCAGCCACCGTCGGAGACAGTTAATGCTCTTCACCAAAAATCACTTAGCCAAGCCCTAACCTGAAACCCGAAACCAGAAAGAGGCACCTTACTTACCCCGAGAGGAGTCCGTTGGGGACTTTTGTCCACCGCGGCCGGATATCTCACCTGGGGCCTCCAGGTGAAAAGATGGGACGAATGTTGGAGGAAAAGACCACCAAAAGACTTTCTCATGCAACAGCAAAGGGTTTATTGGGGGTCCAGCATGCTGGGGCTCAGAGTTCACTTCAGAGGAGCAAAGAACAAAGAGCCCCGAGAACAACTTGAGCAGAGTTTATATACATTCTTTAGAGAGGGAAGGGACTTTACATACATCATACCCTACTTTAGCAAATCATCTTAAACCATGGGAAAATCCAATAACAACTCTAAAACATGATTAGCACCTTCATTGGTGGGAACACGTCGGGCAGGGGTGATTGGTCAGCCCTGAGAATGGGTATACATTTAAACTGATTGGTTGAAGCCCTGAGATGTATATGTGCTGAGCTGCACGGTTTCTCAGAAGGGATTGTTAAGTAACTAGGTGGTCAGGGAAGATTTCAACACACATCTAATGGGCAGGTCCGGGAATTGTCTTGACTGCCACAGGAATTTCAGGTTTTGAGTGCAGCTTGTAAATTTTACAAAACCTGTTTCTTTACTTTTCAATTTCAATTTCTTTTATACATTCAGAAGCTTACAAAGAAAGGTGAGAGACTTCATCCACAATGACTGCTCTTTTGGCCATTTTGGTTTTCGGTGCAGGCATGGGATCTTTCTTTAGATCCACATGGTGGTGATATTCTAAGCCACAGCCTCACTCAGGGCCAAGAGGCTGATTAAGATACATCCTTTTCCAAACCAATTACTTCTCTGAGGTCGTTTACAGAACTCAGTCTCTGAGCAGAAATACACCAGAGTTCAAGCCCAGGTGTACCCAGTCATCTCTTCCAACCGCCACACAAATGACCACAATTAAAACCAAAACACTCCCCAAAGGCCCTCATCTTCTTCCATATAGACACTCATCATAACCTATGGCTGGAGGTTTCCATGAATAGCGCAGCCCAAGAGAGTGTCCAAAATAAGCTTCCTTGCCCCTCATTTGCCTAACCTCATGGTGGCCTGGACACCCTTCCTGTGAACCAGGAATGATCACATAGGTCTGACGTTAATGCTGCTCTGCTTCTCCAGTTTGAAGCCTACTGAATGTCAGGTATAGTTTCCTTATGTGATTTGGAGTCATGAGGAAACCCAAGCACCTCTGCAGGGCTTGGAAGAACTCATTTGACTCAAAGGATAGCTACTATAACTTGATGGAGGTCAGGAACCTAACAGAGGAAGGCGAGGTACTTCATCTACAATGACTGCTCTTTTTGCCATTTTGGTTTTGGATGCACACATTAGATCTTTCTTTAGATCCATCAGGTGCTGATAATCTAAGCCACAGCCTCACACAAAGCCAAGAGGCTGATTCAGACACATCCATTTCCAAAGCAATAAAGCAAAGAGCCACAGGTGATGCCCATTCATTTACATTTAAAAACTGTTTTCTTCAGGCTTCTTCTCAGGGGTGGCCTGAGGCAAAGACCTTCCAGACATTCAGGGCAACAAAACAATAGGTTTGCAAAAGGCCCAAAGCAGGGTTTCTCCACTGAGACTTTCCTGGTCACACTGATATCTGAGTTTTCTGAGATGCTCGCCATTCCCTTCTGCTATCCAGTACATGGCCATGTCACAGAGCTCGGAGGTGGTACATATCTTGGACACAAAACAATGAGCCTATTCTCGAGAGTGGCCAGAATTCAGGAAGAAAACAGGAACTTAAGAAAAGAGTAGGTGTTGCCCATCGATATGGAAACCTGCAGTTCATTCCTAAAATGGTCAGGGTGAATGCTGGGAAGCTTTCTACTAGACAGGACACATCCATTGATAGAGTCTATTTTCTAATGTGTACAACCATGGACACAGTGGAATACACAGACACAGAAACACTCATCTTGTCAAAGGACTTTCTAGAAAGAGTCCACTCCAAACCGAACAAACCACCTTTCCTACCTATTCTCAGAACTTGAGACAAAACCACAAACTCACACCCACACTCAAAAAGGCACCTCCTTCCCCAAATAAGTCTGTGATTATCCAGAGTGTCCTCTGACTGGTGGGCCATACTATGTTCCCCCAAAATGGCCTGTCCTTTCTCAGATCTGGTCTCCTTGTCCAACTCTGTGAAGTTGTCAGGAGCCTGTGCTGAACACAAGCTGCTTTCTCAGGAAAGGCCTCTCTTCAGAGCTCTACTTGCAATTGGCCATCCTCAAATCACTAGGTACCTGAAAGACAGACTCTTTCCTTGGTAAATCCAAACAAGTGAGACCACTGGGAATGAAACTGGGACTGGCTCTGTGAGCCTGGCTTCCTGGATCCCAAGTTCAGAAAGTTCTATCACCAAAGAAGTGAGGCAGGTCAATTTTTTTCAGGAAGGGAATGAGGCCACTGCCTTGGCAACCACTTTGTCCTAACAGTCTCTTCCAAGGGTCATTTGAGGTGGAGGTTGCCCCTACTTCCTGTGACACTTTCAGAAGTTAGAATGGTATATCAACCATAGGCACCCAGGAGAAGCTCTCCACACAGGGTTGGTTTGGTCCATCTTTTTATATCAAGAGGAGAGAGGCTGATTCAGACACATCCCTTCATCCTGATCAGGTTGTTTGCCATGGAAGATGACTTTTTCTCTCTAGGTCCTTCATAGCTGCCTACATCTTCTCCAGGGATCATTTCTGCATGGACCTTTGAGGTTCTCAGCAGGTGGAAGATCCCCTATATTCCTGTATTGTAAGACCAACTCTTTTACTGCTCTTCTGTAAAGTTAGATCGAGGGAAGAGTGTAAGGATAGGATTAATAACATATTCTATTTGGGTTAGAAATCATTCTGTGGGATAAATAATGATATTGGCAACCTGCTATATTCACAAGAATATATAGGTGAAATATAAGTATGAAACCAGAAACCTGGGTACGATTTGAAGCCCAGAAGGGCATTGGGACTTTTAATGAGATACTTAGCTTTGAATTTTTTTCTGCACAGATGTCTCAGGTAAATCGATATGCAAAGGCATCGGACCTTGTACTTTGGAAGATTGAATGTCCAAGAGAATATCCAGTCAGAAAGAAATAGTCCGTAGGATTAGGAAGATAGTCAGTAGGTTTAGAAAAAAGAGTGAGTATAGGACTTGAACAAAAGTTTCATTAGCAATAGGGTTTAGGGTAGAGAGTGAACGTAAATATGAGCACATATGAAGAGTCAGTCACAATGATGAACTGGGGAAAATATGTAGGAAAGCAGATATCAATAGAGACATTAGGAAATCAGGCAAAGTATAATGTGAGTGATAGGGTTAGACATTTTCAACGTGGTTGAGGTTGAATATATAATCTTAGGAAGAAAGAAATGTGTAGTCACCAATAGGTTTTACATTTGAGAGCATTAGGCAACCTGGACATGGTTGTTTTTAGTAATCCATCATCACTTTCAATTTTGCTTTGGTGAAAGGTTGATAAAATAGGTATTTGTCACTTCCTGTTTTTCTGTATGCTTAATAAAACACTGTTGAAATCTGAGAATTGTTTGCTAATTTTGTTCCCAGAATGTGCTGTTCCCGACTGCCAAACTGCAGAATGTACTCCCTCACCCAGTTGCACGCAAACCGCCTACTCGCCCTGACCCATCAATAAATTTTCTCCCTGCCCTCGCCAAGGAAAATACATAAGCTCTATTAAAGCTGTTCTCAGGGCTCTCTGCTCTATTCAAAGGAGCTCTGAGCCCCAGCATGCTCTACCCCCAATAAAACCTTTGCTGTTGCTGAGTGAAAATGGTATACTGTTCTGTATTTAAAAGATGCTTTCTTTTGCTTGCCTCTGCATAAAGATAGTCAGTTGATGTTTGCTTTAGAGTGGGTAGACCCAGAAACCAGAAAGTCTGGTCAACTAACTTGGACTAGACTCTCACAGGGGTTCAAAAACTCCCCCACTCTCTTTGATGAAGCCCTCCACAGAGATCTCAACAACTTCAGAACTACGCACCCCGAAGTCACCCTGCTTTAATATGTGGATGTCCTGCTATTGGCAGCCAACAACAAGGAAAACTGTGAGTCTGCGACCCAAGCACTATTATCCGAACTTGCTCAACTCGGGTATAGAGCTTCGGCTAAAAAGGCCCAAATTTGCCAGCAAGAAGTAATCTTCCTGGAGTATTCCCTTAGGGGCGGTAAATGATGGCTCACTGAGCCCAGAAGACAAACCGTTGTGAAGATACCACCCCCATCTAACAGAAGAAAACACAGAGAGTTTCTTGGGACTGCTGGCTTCTGCAGGTTATGGATACCTGGGATTGTGTTCTTAGCTGCTCCTTTATACCTGCTGTTAAATGAGAATGTCCAATTCCAATGGACCCTTGAGCACCAGCAAGTTTTGATAACATCTAAGGACTCTGACACTGAACTCCTCAACTTCACTGAGCCCAACCTGCAATTTCAGGAAGCCCTACACTAGGTTAAAAATGTACATCAACTCATTCACCTTGGTTCAAAGAAACTGCGGGAATTCCTGAATGATCAAGGACAGAGTTTTCGACTAACTCACAGCAAAAGGAAATAACTAAACGGGTAACAAAAGCCTGTCAGTTCTGTCAATTGGTTAAAGCTTACCCTTCCAAGCTTCCTGCAGAAAACACCTATGAGGAACCACACCAGGAAAATTCTGGGAAGTGGACTTTACTGAAATTAAGCCAGGAAGATATGGACTTAAATATCTCCTAGTCTTTGTAGATACATTTTTCTATTGGAATATCCCAAAAAATTCCATTAAATCCCTTTCGTACCAAAGATAATGGAAACAAACATTATGGATGTAGGGACACGTGAGCCAGATGCAGGTTGGCTAGCCTAGATTAGTATGTTTGTTCGGCAGACTATTAAAGCCTCAAAGAGCCATGGCTGTGTGGGGGAAAAGCCAAAATCATCTGTAAGGCATTGGGATTTCGGCATACAGGGGCTGCCTGGTGGAACCCAAAATCTTATCAAATTCAGTACAGAGCATTGGCCATATTACCAATTAGACAACCAAAACCAAACCCCCATAAGAGTCTCTAGATCCTCAAATTCTGTGTGACATTTTTAACTTCTGCAAGTGCTCAAAAGGATCAAAGGAAATTCTCCTATGTGGAGGCCTGTTCCCTCTTTCGCTCATATCCTGGACTATGCTTCTCCAATAGATCCTCACCCTCAGCTTTCTGCTCCAGACTCTCTGCTGTCACTCCCACATCAGCAACCTGATTTCTCTCCTCAAATTACTAGATCAAACACCCAAACCTCCGCCGGGTCTCAGACAATTGCCCCCTTGCTGAGGTAGCAGGTACTGAGGTACCCCTCCACCCACTCACTCCTCTCTTCTCCTGTCAGTGCCCGCACCAGGTCCCACCAGGTCCTCTTACCAGCTAACCCAAAGCTCAAACCACTGAGGAGAGCCCTCAGACCCCTATCGAAGATGTAATGAAAATGGCCTTTAAATTTGCTTTGTCATCACTGAAAACAGGTTACTAAGAATTTAAAGTACCTCACAGGATTTTTGGGATACTCACTCCCTCTGCTCTATCTGTTCTACTGCTCAAGTTTTTGTTGCTAGGAAAATCCCAAACCCCTTTCCAATTATTCTTTTACATCTCATCTGCCTCATTCTCAGATCCATGGAGCTGCTCTCACCTTCTGCATTCCCCATCATCCCACTCTGTACCAGGCCCACAGAAAAATCTTAACTGAACTTCTCCAGAAGTCTTCACCATGGCTGACTTTAGGACTTTCAGCAAAAGAGTCCCTATAAAACATTTCAGTGTAGATAAACTTCCTCTTTTTCTGTTGCCCTGTTCTACTTGGACACTGGTTAGAAAAATCAGCACACCTAAGATAGACACCCCCTTAATAGTTTTTCACACAATTTGTGAACAAGGCCTCTGGCCTTGAGCTGGGGCTTCACAGAGATGGCTACATTTTTAAGGTAAAAAATTACAAACTGGGCTCCATGGTAATAGCTGCAGGGGGATAAAAGAAAAGGAAGAAAAAGCTCTCCCCCTTCCAGGTGTCCTTGAAAAGTTTACTTGCCCAAAACAGAGGAAAAAAGAGAAAAAAACTTCTTTTTGTTTAGTTCTGAACACTGTGAACTTCTGAGCCCCTTCCCTTTCATGTTGGGTACAAAACTCAGAAACTACATAAACGTGGGGTTCAGGGAGTTAATTGATTACAACAGAAGCAATGCCCTCTGAATCCAGTTGCAACCAAATAGGACTCATCAGACTTAAATCTCTTGAAAGAACTCAGCGATACCTGTGGAAATAGCTGGCGACTGCTTCGGTGCTATCTTAGGTGCCTTGCCTTGTCCGCCCCTACAACAATAAAATCTTAAACATTTTTTATGTTTTCATGAAATGGTCACCGATGTGATTAATTGTGTAATGCTGCAGATGTTTCTCAGAGTGCTCTATAATGATGCAGGTTCATTTGAAGTTAAAACAGGTGGGCATACAACCCGGTTCTGCTGGGAACATATATCCCTCACTTTAGCCATCCTATTAGGAATAGGAGTTGCTGCAGGGCTGGGCACAGGAACCGCTGCCCTAGTCCATGGGACACAACAAATGACCCAATTAGAAGCAGCAATAGACCAAAACTTAAAGATATTAGAAACCTCCATCACAGCTTTGCAGGAATCTTTATCCTCTCTCTCTGAAGTTGTTTTACAGAATAGTCAAGGGTTGGACCTCCTCTTCATGAGAGAAGGGGGCCTTTGGCTGCATTGAGGGAAGAATGTTGTTTTTAAGCCGAACGTACTGTAGGTGTAAAAAAATCTATGAGTAAATTAAAAAGACACCTTGAAGAGCGTCAATGAAAGAGAGAGGCCCAAAAATGGTGGTTTGAGTCTGGTTCATACAGTCCCCCTGGTTAACTACGCTTTTATCAAACCTGGTCGGTCCAATAATAATCCTCATATTATTGCTAAGTATAAAACCCTGTGTGCTCAAACATGTAATTTGTTTTCTCCAAGCTCAAATTGGAGAAGTTAAATTTGGTAATACCCCACTTGCAGACATAGAATGTGACACCCCCCAATGATCACTTTTATGATTAAAAGTAGCCAGAAGAAGTGGGAAAAGAAAGGTTAATAAAATAGGTACTTTTAATTTCCTGTTTTTCTGTATGCTTAACAAAACACTGTTGAAATATTGAGAACTGTTTGCTAATCTTGTTACCAGAATGTGCTGTCCCCTAACTGCCAAATTGCAAAATGTATTCCCTCACCCAGTTACACGCAAACCGCCCACTCGCCCTGACCCATCAATAAACTTCCGTCCCTGCCCTCTCCAAGGAAATTATATAAGCTCTGCTTAAGCTGTTCTCAGGGCTCTCTGCTCTATTCATGTGAGCTCTGAACCCCAGCATGCTGGACCCCCAATAAACCCTTTTCTGTTGCATCAGACAGTTTCTTGGTGGTCTTTTCCTCCGATGCTCGCACGAACATTACTTGGACGACTGAATGTAGAAGAGAAAATCCAGTCAAAAAGGGATAGTCGGTATGATTAAGAAGATAGTCCGTAGGTTTAGGAAGAAGAGTGAGTATAGGATTTGGAACAAAAGTTCTTTAGCAATAGGGGTTCGGTTAGAGAGTGAATGTAAATGTCAGCACAGGTGAACAGTCACAAGTATGAACTGGGGAAAATATGAAGGAAAGCAGATATCAATAAATCAGGCAAACTATAAAGTGAGTAATAGGATTAGACATTTTCAAGAGGGGTGAGTTAGAATATAATCTTAGGAAGAAACAAATATGTAATCACCAATATGATTGATATTTGAGAGCATTAGGCAACCTTGACATGGATGTTTTCTGTAATCCATGCTCACTTTCTATTTAGGCTTTGGTACAATCATAAGCGTGACCATTGCATTTGTGTCCAGAATATTACTGTGATAAAATGTATATGTAGCTCTGGTGAAATTAGTATTTCTTCCACCAATTCTGGAGCAATATTTTGAAGACATATAAATGGGTATTGAAAGTACAAAGAGGTGTACACTGTGTCTATGAATATAGAGATAATGCATGAATAGACCATACAGTGAATAAATAATATATCTGGTTCCACATTAAATAATGGATTGAATTGATATTTGAAAATATATAAGAAATCTTATATTGATATACAATCAGTCATCCCAACCAGTTATACATCTAATATTAATATTAGGGTTATGGTTTCTCATGAAGATATGTTAGTTTTGCTACAAAAGTGATTATGGAAATCGAAAATAATGTGTTTGGAAAGAGTAAGTCACAATGCTGGCAATATGTGAACAAGGACTCTGGCCTTGAGCTGGAGCTTC
This sequence comes from Callospermophilus lateralis, assembly GCF_048772815.1. Classification (NCBI taxonomy): domain Eukaryota; kingdom Metazoa; phylum Chordata; class Mammalia; order Rodentia; family Sciuridae; genus Callospermophilus; species Callospermophilus lateralis. Next base: position 5,075,253 of record NW_027514584.1, read on the forward strand.
ACAGAAATGGGTATATTTCTAAGATAAAGAAGTTACAAATTGGGCTCCATGGTAACAGCTGGCAAGGAAAAAAAGAGAAGAAAAATGCTCTCCCCCTCCCAGGTGTCCTTAAAATGTTAACTTGCCTAGAACAGAGAAAAAAAAAAACAGAAACAAAAATTGTTTTTATGAACTTCTTCAGACTGTGAAATTCTGAGCGCCTCCATTACATGTTGGGTACAAAATTGTGAAACAACCTAAACTTGGGGTTCAGGGGATTAATTTATTACAACAGAAGCAATGCCCTCTAAATCCATTTGCAACCAAATAGGACTGTTTCCCTGTCTTCGGTGCCTTGCCTTGCCTTGTCTGTCCCTTTTCTCATGAAAAGACCAGTCGAGAAATATGGACGAATACATGTGTTCTGAAGCAGGAAGTGATTGATAGTGAAACAAATGCCTATAAATTTCCTAACTTGTGGATGAAATATATATCCTATGATGTGCATAAATTGAAGAAATAGTCATCTACCAGTGATGAATAAAAATGAACGTCAAAATACACATCATGTCCGATTGGAATCTACTTGCATTGATGTTAAACTGTGTCAGTTACTGTAGAAATATTAGGATTTGTATGCACCATTCACTGAAGTTACTTTTCAGTACTAGGAAACAAATATGTATTTTAGGTGAATGAATATTTCTAAAAATAATCTTGTGAAAAGTTGATTATAAATCCACATACATGAATATGAATGAATTTGCTGAGTGTAAAAAAAGACACATATTTCATATTTTGAAAAATCTGGAGAGTGTGTATATATATATATATATATATATATATATATATATATATATATATATATATACACACACACACACACAGAGAGACATTAAAAATAGCAATACATATGCCAATCAAAATTCATAATGAAATATATATCATCGACAGATCCAAAAATATTTATTTTACTGAACATGGATTTATGAATAATATTGTTCAAGTAGGAAGCTCACCCATAATTTGAATTTTCAGTTTCAACATCGTTTAGGAAGAGTGATCCCTTACAATTTGTATCTGCCAAGTTAGCCACCTCAAAAGAATGTACGTGTGGTTCCAGGTAGGATTCTATGTGTGCATATAAAAATACAGGTGGTGAATAGGCTACAGAGAAAGGGAGACAGGAATTCACATAATGGTTAACTTTAAAAAAACATGGAGAATAATTTCAACAAAAAATTGACTAGATTTATAACTCCTACCATATATAAGGCAAAAGGCAAGTCCAAATACACACCATGCCTCCTGTAATGCTTGTATTTTTATTCTGTTTGTGTTATTTTTCTCCATCTTATTAGTAGTAGTATTCAGAGTGTAGTAGGTTAGGGGTTAGTGTCAGGGATTCAGTATTTCGAATGGAAAATTGGAAAATGAATCCAATGTGTATGTAAATATGTGCTACAAAAAAAATCTACCCACTCTCATCCAGAAAAATGCCTTGACTGTACCTTCATGCCAACTAAAACACCATTAGAGGTGAAGAGTTAGAAAATCAGTGAATACATATATTGAATGGAATATGCTCAGGGTTTTGAAACCTTGGAGGTGGTAGAGGAGTTTCCAAAAGTAAGGGACAGGTTAAACACTCCACAAACATGGAACTCTGCTGGCCTAAATACTTCATGAGAAACTGCCTGTGAGGTTGGGCACTTGAAATATACGTAGTTTTCAGGAGCTTTACTTCCTTTGCAGTGAGACCATTAAAGCTGGTTCTGTATCTATGTGACCTGGAGATCATGGTTTCTTATTTTCCAATAAAAATAAGGAAGCAGTGCTGAATTCTCTATTTGTAGGTAACCTGTGGACACTGGGGGCTAAGTGTCTCACCGTGTGGACTGTGAAACCATTTGGTTATCCTGCAATTTCTGTGGTGTTTCTTGCTGCTGCACTGGGAGTTTGGTATTTGCTTCACAAAATACAAGGATTTCAACTGGGTCACAGTGCTGGAGGGAGTTCTGTCATGAGTGGTGGGTCAGGATCCGCAGGAGAATGCACCAACAAGGCTTCTATCCCACATAGCTTGCCCCCTTGACCATAGCAACCTGATTCTGAACATTGCCCTGAAACCTCTCCATACAACAAGATGAATTTACACAGAAGGTTCTGCTGGCTGCTCCATGTCAGTCACAAGCCATTTGGAAGCCAAAAGGAGATCCATATTGCCCCACCACATGTTTTATCACACACCTGCCCAGCACTGTTCTAGGCCCACTACTCAGCAGACTCCAACTTACTGGCATCTCTGTTCCACAACATTTTCATGAAACCCAGTCAATCAAGGCACTGTCTGGCATACTCAAGATCAACACCAGAACATCCAAAGGTTCTCCAGTGCCACCTGGTCATGGGAATTTGAAAAATTTCCTGGTATTCATCTAGCCATTTTTCAAGGATGATGTTGGAGGCACTGTGTGTTTCAATATATTCAGGAACCATTAAATGGTGAGGAAGCTCATTTCAATGAAAGCTCTGGAGAACTCTCACAGGCAAGGCTTCCCAAAGAGTGGCCAAAAGGTCACATGAAGCCTGGCCTATTGAGGTCTACAATGTGAGGTCCCTGTGTTTTTTTGACTCTCAACAATGGCTGCCAAGTGTTTCAGAATAAAATCATTTGGTATCCTGGCTGAGATTCCCAGTGATCTGTGGAAAGCCAACCTGGGCCTAGATTCAGTTTCCAAGCGTGACTCTCATGTGTAGCCTCATAAAATCCGAACACAATTCATGGCAATAGTTTTCTGAGGTCTGCTCTAGATCAGTCTCTAAGAGGAATCACACCAGAGTTCAAGTCGATGTGGAACTAGTCATTTCTTCCAACTGCCACACAAATGACTACAATTAAAACCAAAACACTTCCACACGGCCCTAATATTCTTCCATAAAGACACTCATCATAACCTTTGGCTGGAGTTTTCCATTAGGGGCGAAACCCAAGACAGTGTCCAAAATATGCTCCCTTGCCCCTCATTTGCCTAAAGTCACGGTGGCCTGGACACCCTTCCTGTGAACCAGAAGTGATCAAATAGGCCTGCCATGAACACTTTTCTACTTTTTCAATTTGAGGTCTCTGATTGTGGGGTTTAGATTCTGTATGTGAACTGGAGTCATGAGAAAACCCAAGCACCTATGGGCTAGCCTCTGCAGGGCCTTGAAGAATTCTTTGACCCAAAGGATCCCTATTCTCACTTGATGGAGGTCAGGAACCTTACAGAGGAAGGTGAGAGGCTTCATCCACAATGACTGAAATTTTTGCCATTTTGATTTTGGATGCACACATGGGATCTTTCTTTACATCCATCAAGAGTTGAGAATCTAAGCCACAGCCTCACACAGGGCTAAGAGGCTGATTCAGACACATCCCTTTACAAAGCAATTAAGCAAAGAGCCACAGGGGATGCCCATTCATTTCCATTTGAAAACTGTTTTCCTCAGACTTCACAAAGGGGTGGCCTGAGGCAAAGACCTTCCTGACATTCAGGGCAAAAGAACAATAGGTAAGCAAAAGGCCCAAAGCAGGGTTTCTCCACTGAGACATTCCTGGTCACACTGTATGAAAACAGAAATCTAAGGAAGATTTGAATCCCAGAAAAGTATGGGCCCCTTGATTGGGAGACTTAGCTTTGATTTATGTCCTGCACAGATGTCTCAGATAAATCAATATACATTGGCATTTGCCCTTGTACCTTGGGTGATTGAATGTCGAAGAGAATATCCATTCAAAAAAGGATAGTCAGTAGGATTTAGGAGATAGTAGGTATATTCAGAAAGAAGAGTGAGTATAGGATTTGGACCAAAAGTTATTTAGCAATTGGGTTTCAGGGAGAGAGTGAAAGTAAATATCAGCACATATGAACAGTCAGTCAAAATGATAAACCTGGGAAATTATGTAGGAAAGCATATATCAGGAGAGACATTAGGATATCATGCAAAGTATAAAGTGAGTGATAGGATTAGACATTTTCAACAGGGTTGAGTTTGAATATATAATCTTAGGAAGAAACACATATGTAGTCACCAATTGGATTGACATTTGAGAGCATTAGGCAACCTGGACATGGGTGTTTTTAGAAATCCATGCTCCCTTTAAATTTAGGCTTTGGTACAATCATAAGTGTGACCTTTGCTCTATTTTCCAGTATATTACTGTGATAAAATGTATATGTAGATCAGGTGACATGAGTATTTTTTCCATCATTTCTGGGATCAATATATTGAAGACGTATAAATGATTATTGGGGTACAAAGAGGTGTACCCTGTGTCTATGAATATAGAGATAATGCAAGAATATTCCATACTGTGAATAAATAATATAACTGGTTCCACTTTAAATAATGCATTGAATTGATATCAGAATATATATAAGAAATCTTATATTGATATAACTGGTTCCGCTTTAAATAACAGATTAAATTGATATCTGAAAATATACAGAAAATCTTATATTGATATACAATAATTCATTCCAACCAGTTATACTTCTAATGGTAATATTAGGGTTAGAACACATGGAGGAATACATGTGTTCTGAAGCAGGGAGTTATTGAAAGTGAAAGAAATGCCTTTAAATTTGCTAACTTGTGTATGAAATATATATCTTACGATGGGCATAAACTGAAGAAAGAGTAATGTACCAGTGTTGACTAAAAATGAACATCACAATACACATCATGACTCATAGGGATCTACTTGCATTGATGTTAAACTGTGTCAGTTACTGTAGTAATATTAGGATTCGAATGCACCATTCACTGAAGTTAGTTTTCAGTTCTAGGAAACAAATATGTATTTCAGGTGGATGAATATTTCTGAGAATAATCTTTCGAAAATATGTTTATAAATCCACATAGAGTGAATATGAATGAACTTAGGGAGTGTACAATAAGACACATATATTTTATATTTTGAAAAATCTGGTGAGTGTATATATATATATATATATATATATATATATATATATATATATATACACACACACAAACACACAGAGACATTAAAAGTAGCAATATATATGCCAATCAAAATTTATCATGAAATATATATTATCCAATGATCCAAAAATATTCATTTTACTGAACATGGATTTATTTATCATGTTGTTTATCTACGAAGCTCAACAATAGGTTGAATTTTCAGTTCCAACTGGATTTAGGAGGAGTCATCTCTTATTCCAATTTGTATCTGCCAAGTCAGCCACCTCACAAGAATGTACATGTGGTAACAGGTATGATTCTATACGTGCATATGAAAATACATGTGCTGAATTGGCTACAGAGAAAGAGAGAGAGGAATTCACCTATTTGTTAACTTTAAAATCACATGAAGAACTATTTCAACAAAAAATTGATTAGACTTAATACTACTACCCTATATAATGCAAAAGGCAAGTCCAAATATACACCATGCCTCCTCTGAACTGCTTGTGTTTCTATTCTGTTTGGGTTATTATTCTCCATCATATTAGAATTAGTAGTCAGAGTCTAGTAGGTTATGGGTTAGTGTCAGAGATTCAGTATTTTGAATGCAAAATAGAAAAATGAATCCAATGTGTATGTAAATATGTGCTACACAAAAATCTTCCCACTCTCATCCAGAACAATGCCTTGACTTTATCTTCGCCCCAAGTAAAACACAATTAGAGTGGAAGAGTTAGAAAAACTGTGAATACATATCTGGAATGGAATATGCTCAAAAGTTCACAACCTTGAAGGTGGTAAAGGAGTTTCCAAAAGTAAAGGACAGGGTAAATACTCCACAAACATGGAGCTCTGCTGGACTAAAGACTTCTTGAGAAACTGCCTTGAGTTTGGGCACTTGAAATATTTGTTGTTTTCAGGAGCTTTAGCTTGCTTTGTAGAGAGACCATCAAAGCTGGGTATGTATCTAAGAGACCTGGAGGACATGGTTTCTTATTTTCTATTGAACATGAGGCATCAGTGCTGAATTCTCTCTTTGTAGGTAAACTGTGGACACTGGGGACTAAGTCTCTCTCTGTGTGAACTGTGAAGTCATTCGGTCATCCTTCACTTGTCGTGGTGTTTCCTGCTGCTGCAATGTGAGTTTGGTATTTGCTTCACAAAATACAAGGAGTTCAACTGGGTCACAGTGGTGGAGGGACTTCTGTCACATGTGGTTTTTGAGGGTCTGCAAGAGAATGCACCAAAAAGGCTTCTATCCCACATAGCTTGCCCCCTTGACCATAGCAACCTGATTCTGAACATTGCCCTGAAACCTCTCAATATAACAAGATGCCTTTACATACAAGGGTCTGCTGGCTGCACCATGTCAGTCACAAGCCAGTTGTAGGCCAATTGCAGATCCCCATTAACCCACCAAAGATGGTTAATCACTCACCTCCCCACCACTGCTCTACCCCCATTACTCACCATGCTCCAACTTCCTGGCATCTCAGTTCTACACCATCAAGGCACTGTCTAGTACACTCTTGATTGGGAACAGGACATCCAAAGGTTCTCCAGTGCCACATGGTAATGGGAATTAAAAAAATTTCATGGTATTTATCTAGTCATTTTTCAAGGATGAAATTGGAAGCACTGTGGTTTTCAATTCATTCAGGAACCATTAAATGTTGAGGAAGCTCATTTCAATGAAAGCTCTGGAAAACTCTCACAAGCACGGCTTCCCAAAAAGTGGCCAAAAGGTCAAATGAAGCAAGGCCCATTTAGGTCTACAATGTGAGGTCTATGTGTGTTTTGACTCTCAACTATGGCTGCCAAGTATTTCAGAATATAATCATGGGATATTCTGTCTGAGATTCCCAGTTCTCTGTGGAAAGCCTCCCTGGGCATAGATCTCAGGTTTCAAGGGCAAATGTCATCTGTGGTCTCCTAAAACCACAACACAATTCATGGCAATATTTCTCTTATGTCAGTTCCAGAACTCAGTCTCTAAGTGGAATCACAAAAGAGTTCAAGCCCAGGTGGACCCAGTCATCTCTTCCATCCGACACACAAATGACCACAATTAAAACCAAAACACTCCCACATGGCTCTCATCTTATTCCATGTAGACAGTACTCATAACCTCTGGCTGGAGTTTTCCATTAGGGGCGCAGCCCAAGACAGTGTCCAAAATAAGCTCCCTTGCCCGTCATTTCCCTAAAGTCAGGGTGACCTGAACACCCCGCCTGTGAACCAGGTGGGATCAAAAATGCCTTCCATTAATACTGCTCTGCTTCTCCAATTTGAGGCCTACTGACTGTCGGGTATAGATTCTTTATGTGATTTGGAGTCATGAGAAAACACAAGCATGTATGGGCCTGCCTCTGCAGGGCTTTGAATAACTCATTTGTTCAAAGAATCACTATTCTCACTTGATAAAGGTCAGGAACCTAACAGAGGAAGGCGAGAGACTTCATCAACAATGACTGATCTTTTTACCATTTTGGTTTTGAATGCACACTTGGGATCTTTCTTTAGATCCAACAGGTGCTGAGATCTAAGCCACAGCCTCACACAGGGCCAAGAGGCTGATTCAGACATATCTGCTTCCAAAGCAATTCACAAAGAGCCACAGGTGATGACCATTCATTTCCATTTGAAAACTGTTTTCTTCAGGCTTCACAAAAGAGTGGCCTGAGGCCAAGATCTTCCTCAAATTCAGGGGAAGAGAAGAATTGGTTAGCAAAAGGCCCAAAGCAGGGTTACTCCACTGAGGCTTTGCACGTCACTCTGATATCTGAGTTTTCTGAGATGCTCGCCATCCCTTTAGCTATCCAGTACATGGCCATGTCACAGAGCTTGGAGGTGGTACATTTCTTGGACACAAAAGCATGAGTCTATTCTGTAGAGTGGCCAGAATCAGGAGAAAAGAGGAACTTAGGAAAATAGTAGGTGTTGCCCATCCATAAGGGAAGTGACAGTACATTCATCAATTGGGCAGGATAAATGCTGGGAAGCTTTCTACTAAACAGGACACATCCATTGATGCATTCTGTTTTCTAATGTCTACAACCACGGACAAAGTGGGATACACAGACATAGAAACACTCGCCTTGTCAAACGACTTACTAAAAACAGTACAGTGCAAACCAAATAAACCACCTTTCCTACCTATTCTCAGAACATGAGACAAAACCACAAACTCAAACCCACACCCACAAAGACACCTCCTTCCCCCAAGTAGGTCTGTGACTATCCGGAGTGTCCTCTGACTGGTGGGACATACTATGTTCCCCTGAAATGGCCTGTCCTGTCTTAAATCTGATCTCATTGGACAACTGTATGAAGTTGTCAGGAGCCAGCGGTGAGCCAGTATCTGCTTTCTCACGAAAGGCAACTCTTCAGAGCTCTCCTGAAATTTGGCCATCCTCACATGAGTAGGTACCAAGAAATACTGACTTTGTTCTTGGTAAATCCAAACAAGTGATACCACTGGGACTGGCTCTGGGTCCATGGCTTCCTGGATCCCAATTTCAGAGAGTTCTATCTCCAAGGAAGTGAGGACGGTCACTTCCTTTATGAACTAAATGAGGTCACTGCTTTGGCAACCAATTTGTCCTAACATTTGCTTCCAAGTTTCCCATGAGAAGGAGGCTGCCCCTACTTCCTGTGACACTTTCACTACTGAGAATTGTATATCAACCTTAGGCAGCCGGGAACAGCTCTCCACACAGGCCTGGTTTGGTAAATCTTCTCTACATTATGAAGAGTGAGGCTGATTCTGACACATCCCTTCATCCTGACCAGTTTGTTTGCCATGGAAGATGACTTTTGCTCTCTCAGGACCTTCATAGCTGCCTACATCTTATCCAGGGATCATTTCTGCATGGAACTTTGAGGTTCTCAGCAAGTGGAAGATCCCCTACATTCCTGTATTGGAAGACCAATTCTGTCCCTCCTCTTCTGTAAAGTTAGATTGAGGGACCATTGTATGGTTAAGGTTAATAACAGGTTTCATTTGGGTTAGGAATCATTCTGCGGGATGAATAATGGTATTGGGATTTTGCTATATTTACAAGAATATATAGATGAAATATAAGTATGAACACAGAAATCTAGGTCATGTTTAAAGCCCAGAAGGGCATTGGGCCTATGATTGTGATTCTTAGCTTTGAATTATGTTCTGCACAGGTGTCTCAGATAAATTGATATACAGGGGCATAGGACCTTGTCCCTTGGATGATTGAATGTCAAAGACAACATCCAGTCAAAAAGGGATAGTTGGTGGATTAGGAAGATAGTCGGTAGGTTTAGAATGAAGAGTGTCTATAGGATTTGGACCAAAAGATCTTTAGCAATCAGGTTTCGGGTAGAAAGTGAAAGTAAATGTCAGCACATTTGAAGAGTCAGTCACAATGATTAACTGGGGAAAAAATATAGGAAATAAGATATCAATAGAGAAATTAGGAAATCAGGCAATAGAAAAGTGAGTGATAGGATTAGAAATTTTCAACAGGGTTGAGGTGGAATATGTAATTTCAGGAATAATCAAATATGTAGTCACCAATAAGATTGACATTTGAGAGCATTAGGCAACCTGGACAAGGATGTTTTTAGTAATCCCTGCTCACTTTTCATTTAGGATTTGGTACAATCATAAGTGTGACCCTGCTTTTTGTTTCCACAATATTACCGTGATAAAATGTATATATAGATCAGGTGACATGAGTATTTCTTCCTCCATTTCTTGGAGAAATATTTTGAAGACGTATAAATTAGTATTGGGGGTACAAATAGGTGTAATCTGTGTTATATGAATATAAAAAAAATGCATTAATAGACCATACTCTGAATAAATAGTATAACTGGTTCCAAATTTAAATAATGGATTGAATTGATATCTGAAAATATACAGGAAATCTTATATTGATATTCATACATTCATTCCAACCTGTTATACATCTAATGGTAATATTAGTGTTATGGTTTATCATGAAGTGTGTGTGACTTTTGCCTCAATAGTGATTATGAAAATCCAAAATTATGTGTTTGGAAAGAAGTCTCATAAAAAGACTAGTCAAGAAACATGGAGGAATACATGTGTTCTGAAGCAGGATGTGATTGTAAGTGAAACAAATTGATATTAATCTTCTAACTTGTGGATTAAATTTATATTCTATGATGTGCATAAACTGAAGAAATAGTAATGTACCAGTGTTGAAAAAAATGAACGTCAAAATACATATCATGTCCCATAAGAATCTACTTGCATTGATGTTAAACATGGTCAGTAACTGTAGAAATATTAGGATTTGTATGCACAATTCACTGAAGTTAGTTTTCAGTACTAAGGAATAAATATGTATTTCAGGTGGATGAATAATTCTGAGAATAATCTTGTGAAAAGTTGATTATAAATCCACATACGTGAACATGAATGAATTTAGGGAGTGTATAATAAGACACATATATTTTATTTTTTGAAAAATCTGGAGAGTGTATATATATATATATATATATATATATATATATATATATATACACACACACATACACACACACACACACACACACATTTAAAAGTAGCAATATATATGCCAATTGAAAAACATCATGAAATATATATCATCCACAAATCCAAAAATCTTCATTTTACTGAACATAGATTTATGTATAATGTTGTTCAACTAGGAAGCTCACCCATAGTTTGAATTTTAAGTTCCAACAGCATTTAGGAGGAGTGATCTCTTCTCACAATTTGTTTCTGCCAAGTCAGCAACCTCACAAGTATTTACTTGTGATACCAGGTAGGATTCTCTATGTGCATATAAAAATACATGTGCTGAATAGGGTACAGGGAAATGGAGACAGGAATTCACATATTTGTTAACTTTAAAAACACATGGAGAGGGGGAGGGACAGAGCCACCAACCACGCCTGCAACGTAGGCGGACCCTCGACCCACCGGTAGAACAGGCCCAGCAGCCCGCCATCGTGAAAGACACATTGCACTGGTTGGGGAAAGGGCAGAGCCACCGCGCGGATGCAAGGTATGCGGACCTGCGACGAACAGGCAGAACAGGCCCAGCAAACTGCGGTGGGGCAGAGGCGCCCCTTGCAACTTCAAGGTAGGTGAACCTGCGACCCACCAGCAGAAGAGGCCCAGCGGCCTTCAGAGGGGCTGAGACATCCCCCACGCCTGCGAAGTAGGCAGATCTGTGAACACCGACAAACCAGGCCCAGGGGCCCGACAGGGTGGTAGACACATCACCAGGTTGGGGGAGGGTCCGAGCCGTCGCCCGTGCCTGCAAGGCAGGTGGACCTCTGACCCACCAGCACAAGAGGCCCTGCGACCTGCCAGCGTGGTAGACAAATCCCCACAGTTTGGGGAGGGACAGAGCCGCCACCCGCGCCTGCAAGGTAGACAGACCTGCAACCCACAGACATAAGAGGCCAAGCGTCGTGCAGAGGGGCAGAGCCGACGACTGCACCTGCAGGGTAGGTGGAACTGTGACCCACTGGCAGAACAGGCCCAGCGCCCGCAGAAGGGTAGAGCCACTGCCCGCTCCTGCAAGGTAGGTGGACCTGCTACCGACCAGCAGAACAGGCCAAGCGGCCTGCTGGTGTGGTAGGCACATTGCCCCAATTACAGGAGAGGCAGAGCCACGGCCTGTGCCTGTGAGGGAGACTTTGCAACTATACAAGAGCAATGTAAATATTTAGGGGTAAAATTCAATAACACAACAGTTTGAACAAGGAGAAAGAAACGCGAACAGTATGAAGAGACAAGGAAAGAAAGGACCACAAGCAATGCAGGTCAACTCAACTTTAGAAGAGGTAATACTTGCAGCAGATGGAATGTCAGATAAAGAATTCAAGATATACATGCTTCAGATGATCTGGAGTCTCAAGGAAGACATTAGACAGCAAAATCAGACAATGAAAGATCACTTTGACAATGAATTACATAAGCAAATCCAAGAAGCAAAAGATCAACTATACAGGGAGATAGAGGTTATAAAAAACAAACAAACAGAAATCATAGAAATGTAGGAAGCAAAAAACCAACTTAAAAACTCAATTGAGAATACTACCAGCAGAGTAGATCGCTTAGAAGATAGAACATCAGACAATGAAGACAATGTATTTCAACTTGAAAAGAACATAGACAGCTCAGCAAGACTGTTAAGAAACCATGAGCAGAACATCCAAGAAATATGGGATAACATAAAGACACCAAACTTAAGAATAATTCAATACAGGAAGGTATAGAGATCCAAACAAAAGGAATGAGAATTCTATTCAATGAA